>NC_081419.1:92871786-92960409 GCF_949786415.1 Peromyscus eremicus | reverse complement strand
GGGCTATGTAACAAGATCCTCTCAAGAAAAATAAAGAGAAAGAAGAGAGAGAGAGGGAAAGGAAGGATGGAGGCAGGGAAGAAAGGAGAGGGAAGGGAGAGAGAAAAACCCAAACTTCAAGACTTGCAAAAATTGGTTTTGTGTGGTTTGTGTTATTTTCTTGTTTGAGACAGGGGTCTCAGTATGTAGACCAGGCTGGACTAGATCTCAAAGAGATCCTTTAATCCCAAATGCTAGGTCCAAAGGTGTTCTCCACACTACCCAGTAAAGACTGGTTTTGAGTGGTAGGTAGGTAGGAGTGAGCGTGGTCTCTTCCTTACCATTAGGAAGAGGTGTGGTCCTACAGGAAACTGCCTCAAGAGTGAATCCAGGCATTCTCTGGACTGCAACACTTGAACCACACATTCTCTGGGACTGCAACACTTGAACCACATTTTTCTTGCTCAAATAATGAAATGTTTTGTTTTGTTTTTTGAGACAGGGCTTCTCTGTGTAGCTTTGGCGCCTTTCCTAGAACTCTCTCTGTAGACCAGGCTGGCCTCGAACTCACAGAGATCTGCCTGCCTCTGCCTCCCCAGTGCTGAGATTAAAGGCGTGCACCACCACTGCCCGGCTCAAATAATGAAATGTTTGCAAGAAAAAATTAACAGGAATAATTATATCATTTGTATTTTAATTGAATTACTGAAGTGTTTTTAAGAATCTTATGACTCAGAGTTGGGGCTTTAGCTCAGTGGTAGAGCGCTTGCCTAGCAAGCGCAAGGCCCTGGGTTCGGTCCTCAGCTCAAAAAAAAAAAAAAAAAAAAAAAAGAATCTTATGACTCAAGATATCTCAAGATGTGTCACTGAGCGTGAGAACTTGAGTCCCAGGCTTGTATATGTGTATGGCAGTTTGTGCACACACACACACACACACACACACACACACTTACACACACACATGCAGCTTAAGAAAAAGAAAGACATTACCCAATTCTTTTGATGTGGCTAATAGTTGACAAAATGTGGCTTTGAAAACCCGAACAGGCTTCACGTGAAGAGAGTTAATGGGTTTGGAGTGGAAGGGCAGAGTCATAGTCATGCATAAGGCTCATTTGTGGAAGGCAGGGGTGCTGGGCAGAGTGAGTGCCGTGGTGCTAACAGTCCTGACTCCAGTGAGCATGCCATTCTAAGACCTGGTCGTTTCCTTAAGCTGCACGCTTCTGTCCTTGTTGTTATTTTGAGACACAGTCTCACTATGTGGCCCTGGCAGAGGCCAGAGAGGAGATGAGCTCCCTGATGCTGGAGTTTCAGGGGGTCGTGAACCACTCTAAGAGCAGTGAGTGCTCTTAACATGGAACCATCTCTCCCGCCAGCCTTGTCTGGCTTTTTCTTTTCGTTTTCTTTTTTTCTGTTTTTGGTGTTAACCAGAACCCTTTTGTACACTTTTAAATTGGGCTATTAATTCTTTTGTTGTTGAGAAAAGATCTCATGTCCAGAATTAATAATAATAAAGAATACAACAACAAAAAGACTAAACTCCACTGTGAGCTATTATTTCACACTCACTAGGAGAGAAATATTATGGTAAGTTAATACACAGGTTGGGGCTGGAGAGATGGCTCAGAGGTTAAGAGCACTGGCTGCTCTTCCAGAGGTCCCAGGTTCAATTCCCAGCACCCACATGCAGCTCACAACTGCCTGTAACTCCGGTTCCAGGGAATCCGAAACCCTCACACAAAGTATATACAGGCAAAACACCAGTGCACATTCTGGAGAGATGGCCCAGTGGTTAAGAGCACTGACTGCTCTCCCAGAAGACCTGGGCTCCAAGTCCTAGTACCCACATGGCAGCTCACAACTGTCTGTGATTCCAAGATCTGACACCCTCACACAGTCATATGTGCAGCAAAACACCAATGCAAATAAAATAAAAATAAATTATAAAAATAAGTAAATAAATAAGCCTTTAAAAAAAAAAAAGACAGTGATTATGGGTCCATTTATGTGAAATGCCTAGAACACACAATCTCTAAAGAACAGATTAACTCTACCAGAAGTTGAGGGAGGAGAAAAGGGAATGATTGTTTAGCAGGTACAGATTTCTTTTAGGGGTGAGAAAACATTTTGAAATCATGAGAGAAGGTTGCTCAAGTTTGTGGACATAATAAATGCCAATAAAGTGTATATCTTAAACTGGCTAATTTTATGCTATGTGAATTTTACCTGAATTTTTAAAAAAGCAAGGCATGGTGCTTCATGCCTGTGTTCCCACTTGGGAGGCAGAGGTAGGATTCACGGTTCAAGAGCAGCCTAGGCTACAAAGAGAAACTCAAAAGTCCTAGGGGACCAGGAATGGAGTTTAGCTGTAGAGCACTTGCCTTTCTTGTGAATGAACCCACATTCCATCCTAAGCACTGAGGGAGGCGGGGAGGAGTTGTCAGAAAACCAGTAAAAACAGATATGCAAGGTGCTGGAAAAAAAATGATATATTTACAGTCCTGTAAGTCCCCAAATGAACTAAAAGGAAGGAGGTAGCAAGTACAAGCAGGTTCCTTTACAGTGAAACCTCACTCTTCCCCAAACCCTGAGTATCAACCAATGGGATCAGTCCCTGCCCCAAGGCCCATCCTTGTTTCAACCCAAGAAGCCATTCTCCCACTGGCCACATCCCTCAGTCCTCCTGCCAGTCATCCTGGGCCCAGACTGGCATGGGTGAGACATACTCGAAGTCTGGCCCTTTATAGCGGAGGGCATGCAGGAACATCACAAGATCTTGGGGCAAGGGATCCTGTCGCAACACCCGGCACTCTGCACAGAGTGGGTCTGTCTCTTGATTCGTTACATCTGCTTTAGCTGTCTTCTCTGGTGTGTCCAGATCCTGAGAGCCTGCCTCAGCTACTCCATCTCTCTTCTGGGCTACTGTAGCCAACTCTTCCAGGCTGCCCTTGGCCAACTCTGAAGAGGGGGCAGTGGAGTCCATGAGTCCTGAGGCCAGGTCACCCTCACAGAGATCTAGCACATTCAGGCTTTCTTTGGCCTGATGTTCTGCAACCAGGTCCCGGAGAAGTTCCTCATCTGTCTTTGGAATGTGGCCACCCTGGCCTCGAGAAGGACCCCAGGCAGCTGAATTGTAGATGGGGTCATTGAGGATGGGATGGCCCAGGAACTGGAGGTGGACTCGGATCTGGTGAGTACGGCCTGTAAGTGGTCGGCACTGTACCACACTAGAGTGGCCATTGTAGCTCAGTCTCTGGAACACAGTCTCACAGGGCTTGCCCCGGGGATCTACACGGCACACTCCTACCTTGTAAGACACCACTAAGATGGGTTCCTTGCAAGTTACCTCCTTGTCAGGGAACTCCCCTTCAACTCGGCATACGTACTCCTTCTCCAGCTACAAAGGAGGAAAAGGGGAAAAGTCAGTCCAAAGCCAAACTGCAGAGTCTAAACCCTCTATAGGATGCACCAGTGCATCTGAGAGAAGAAGATTCAAACCCCAGTGCTAGCTTTGTCAGTTTCTCCATCCTGGGTAAGTCAGTTAAGCTCTGCACATCCCCACACCTCATCTAGGAACAGGAACTCGGGCTGGAGAGATAGCTCTGCAGTTAACATCACTTGCTGCCCTTGCAGAAGACCTGGGCTCAGTTCCCTGCATCTCTATAGTTGTTCAAAACCATCCCTAATTCCAGTTCCAGGGGATCTGTCCCGCCTCTGACCTCTGCAGGCACCATGCACACATGTGGTACACAGAAACACACACAGGCAAAACACTCATATAAAATAAAAGAATACATCTAATAATATATATATATAATCAGAAAACATTTATCTCATAGCGCTGCTATTAGCATTTAGTAAATTGGACTCTAATGTGCTGGGGATTAAGTCTGGCATGTGCTCAATAAATGCATTATGATCCAGATGCAGAATTCCAAGTCTCCAGATCATAACAACTACCAGCCAATGCTCTTACACCTCTCCAGCTTTATCCAGTCTTCCTCCTAAGCAAGCCGCCTCAGAATCTTAAAAATGTTTAGTGATTTCTGAACAGCAAACTACCATGAAGCAGTACAGCCATCTCCAAAGACCTTCGGAAACATACAGGGCAAGCTGTCTTTCGGTGCTGAGCCTCCTCAAAGTAGGAAGGATGTAGACACCCCAATCTAGGATTCCATGACCCCTGTCTAACACAAAGCACGAGGGAGCCCAGGAAGCAGTCTCCAGCAGACAAAGGCCTGGCTCACCTGCCGGTCCCGAACTTGCTCATGGATCTTCTCCGAGACTGCAACCGTCTTGGCAAACATGAGCACTCCTGAGGTGAGGCGATCGAGCCGATGCAGCGGGTGCAGCTCCTTCAGCTGGTGCTCCTTGCCTAGGATGAAGATGACCGTGTTGTGTCGGAAACGGCCACAGGGGTGGACAGGAATGGAGGACGGCTTGTCTATAACAACCACGTCTTCGTTCTCAGCTAGCAGGCGAATAGGCTCTGCTGTGACTGGTGGTTCATGTCTGTGCACCGTGTTCCGCAGGAAGTCGTTGTCCTGTCAAAAACACAGGTAGCCGGTCAGCCTGGGGCAGCAGCCTCTAGACAGCCAGCTCCCTCAGCTCCTCATTGACATGGAGGAATGGTCACAGCAAAGCCTTAAGCACAGAAAGAAGTGGCTGTCGTGTGATGTCATTTTGTAAAAATACACACAGGCACACACCTAGTGTTGAAAACTACGCAGGTGTTTGAATACCTTGGTGGTGAGATTGTGAGTGTTTTCTGGTTTTGCTTCTTTGTGTAATCTTTACAGTAAAGTTGTATTTTAAAAATTCTTTACTACATTTATTCATGTGTGTGCATGTATAAAGGCACATGCAGAGGCGAGAGGTTGTGAGTCTTAGTGGCAAGGACCTTTACCTGTTGAGCCATCAACCATCCTGATACAAATATACTTTGAAAGCAAATGTATACTTTGAAAGCAAATGTCTTTTAAATAGGGGGGAAACCTCTATTCGTTACCAGTTATAACCTTCAACAAACAACACCAAGCCGTGAGTCCGGAGCTCCAGGCTCTACATCTAGATTGGACACAAACTCACCACATATTCTTGGGCAAGTCATTTTACCCGCTCTGGGCCTCAGTTTTCTTACCTGTAAATGTGAGAGTTACGGCAGACCTGTGGTTTTCAAAATCAGTATGAGAGGTTATTGCCAAATCCTGAAATTACCCTTTTCTCCTTATAATCACGGTGAGCCAGTATAATCACAGGTGTCTCATGGAATTAAAAAGAAAAAAAAAAAAAAAAGCCAAAGCACCTGGCTAGTATCTATCCCTGAATTCCTAATTCTCTAACACCAGGATCCATGACAAATACTTCAGGCATTAATATGATCACACACTTCGAAAATTGCACTGTTGCCTTTCTTCCCTGTTAGAGCGCACAACATGCTTAACTTTGTGCCTGATACAGTTAAGAACACGAGTGAGGCCGGGCGGTGGTGGCGCACGCCTTTAATCCCAGCACTCGGGAGGCAGAGCCAGGCGGATCTCTGTGAGTTCGAGGCCAGCCTGGGCTACCAAGTGAGTTCCAGGAAAGGCGCAAAGCTACACAGAGAAACCCTGTCTCGAAAAACCAAAAAAAAAAAAAAAAAAAAAAAAAAGAACACGAGTGAGGTATCTACTATTATTATTTGTACAGAGATCTATCATGCAGGGTGGAAAGTAGGCAGCCCCCTTGACAAAAGGCAGATAAAAGAGGAACATGAGAACTTCCATTCCTGGTTCTTTAAAAAAAAAGCAAACAAAACCAAAAACGCCTTGCTGGGGAAGGATGAACAGGTTGAGTTTTAGAGCACGGAAAGGCTTGTCTACTTGGGGATGTGGGAAGCGGAAACTAAACGAGTCCCAAGGGAAAACGAGATTGTTTCTGAATCACCATCGTTGTACGCCGGCATTTATAAGCAACAATAACAATAACAACAACAAAACCTCTCCTCCTTTTCCCAAAGCCTGATTCTGGCCAGCCCCATCGGACACCACCTTGAGCACGATGCTGAGGTCCTGAACTGGTTCCTCGTTGAGATGCAGGCGTCCCGCCCGGACTGCAGCCTCGTAGTACGCCAGTGGCTGGGATCGGAACTCGGTGCTGAAGACGTGCAACAAGCTGCGGCCCACCCAGCGACCTTTACAGTAGGTCTGGAAGTCAAAGTAATAGGGCCGCACCTTGCGCAGGCCGCCCTCGAAGTAGTAGGTGGTCTCTGCAAAGTGCTCATCGCCAAAGCTGACCCCAGTCCGCCGTTTCTTCGGGGGCGGCACGACCCGTTCCCCGGCGGCGCCTCGCCGCTTCTTCCTCTTGCCTGAGTTGGCGACTGGAGCTGGGACCTGTTCCCCCGCCGCCGGCGGCTCCAGGCCCTCGGGGAGCGGCTCTCCGCCCCCGTCACCACCGGAGTCTCCATTTTGCTGACCCAGAGCCTTCAACTCGCCCGCTGCCTCGGCCTGGGTACAGAGCGCCTCGGCCATCGCCTCCCTACAGCCACCCCAAGTCCTGGCAAAGCTGTGGGACCAGAGCGCCAGCCGCCACTGCAGAAGGATTCGGAGGCAGACGGGAACACCCCGCCACATGACAGCGAGGCCAACTGCCCCAGGGTCGCAATCTGATGGCGTCATGTGAAAGCAACCAATCAGAGAGACCCATTACGGAGGTTTGCAAGAAGGAGTGAGTTGACTTAGCAGAGTTACGTGTCTGAGGATGTCTTCCCCCAGAGTGGCTTATGAAGGAAAAAATGAGCGTACACAGACTCCCGTCATCAAAAAGATCAGAGGTTATTTCCTAAAGGAAGTCTTCGGGAGGGCTCCACGTAAAAGCGTTGGATGGAGATGATGGTACACATTCCATATAGATATGCTCTACTTCCCCGGGTCTGTAAAACAGTTAAAAGTTTACTTTAAAAGAAGCAGAGCGGGCAAGGCAGCGCACACACACCTGTAGTCTCCGTGCTCAGGAGGTAGAGGCAGAAGTATCATTAGTTTCAGTTCTAGGGTTACCCAAGAGCCTGTCTCAAAATAAAAACAAACAACCACATAATAATAATTATTGTTGTTGCCGGGCAGTGGTGGTGCACGCCTTTAAACCCAACTCTTGGGAGGCACAGGCAGGCGGATCTCTGTGAGTTCGAGGCCAGCCTGGTCTACAGAGTGAGTTTCAGAATAGCCAAGACTGTTACATAGAGAAACCCTGTCTCAAAAAAACAAAAACAAATGAATAAAAAGAAAACAAACAAAAAGCAAACAGGCAGGACACAGTGGACCAGTCAGAATGAAAGTTGCTACGACTGTCACTGTACCAAGAACTGTTCTGTCTACCATGCTCTTTTGAGGGGCAATGTTGGGGAACCCTAGAGTCTCAAGCACTCTACCATTCAGTTATACCCATTACTACCACTGTATGATTTAAAAGGGTACACGTTATAGTCTACTACATATCTCAATAAAGCTACTGTATCCATATCTATATATTTGTATTACACACACACACACACACCAGAAGCAATATTTTTTCACACCTGTCCTTCCTACTAACAGTACCAAAAGAACTAGAGATTTCCTATTTGATTTCCATAAACTCCTATCCAGAACAGCGTGCACATTAAAACCTCAAATGGATCAAAAATGCATTGCCAGGGACTTCTGTGTGTATATATATGTGCTGGCTACATGCAATTGTATATGTGAGTGTGTATGAAAGTAAGAGAAGAACCTCAGGTGTCCTTTCTCTGGTGCTACCCATCTTGGTTTTTTTTGTTTTTTTGTTTTGTTTTTTTTTTTGTTTTGTTTTGTTTTTTTGAAACAGTCTCTGTCTTAGTTAGGGTTTTCTGTTGCTATGAAGAGACACCATGACCACAGCAACTCTTTCAAAGAAAAACATTTAACTGAGGTGGCAGCTTGCAGTTTCAGAGGTTCAGTCCATTATCATCACTATGGGGAGCATGGCAGTGTGCAGGAGCATGACAGTGAACAGATGTGCTGCTGGAGCTGAGAATGCTACATCTTGCAGGCAATGGGAAGTCAATTAAATGTCACACTGAGGGAAGCTTGAGCAAAAGAGACCTCAGAGAGCTCACCTCTACAATGACACACTTCCTCAAACAAGGCCACACCTCCTAATAGTACCACTCCCTTTGGGGGCCATTTTCTTTCAAACCACCACAGTCTCCCACTGAAATTACAAACACGCCACCTTCTTTATGCCGGTTCTGGGGATCAAGCTCAGGTCTGTGTCGCACGGCAAGCGCTTTACCAGCTGAGCTATCTGCCCAGCCTGCTACAGTTCTTAAATGCAAAATGCTGAGATCCATGTTGGCTAACTTCATCAGAGAGGGAATTACTTACTGAAAGGATATTGGTGCCTCTTAAGAATCATAAAAGAGCTAAAATATAGACTCAACAAAGAGACCAAACCAAAGGAAGCAAAGGCCTCTGGAAACTAGCCATTGCTGGAGAAGAACCCAGTTAGGATGCTGCCACACTGTGAGATGTGGCAGCTGTGCCAAAGGACTTTCTGCCCCACAGCCTTCTTGTTCCTTGAAAAATCTCTAAAAATCTCAACCTCTTTGTGTTCCTATCTCAAGATCCAGAATCCTACAAGGGAGCCTTCCTCCCGCCAAGGAGGGACTAGGTCTGTCTTTATTTACAGAGTGCCTGTAAATAGACTAGAACCCTGTTTAGTCTTCACAGTGAGATTCCTCCAAATAGGTAGATATTTGGATGCTAGTATCTAAAAATTGAACAACTGTCTAGTCCAATTCAAGAATGTGAGCATGAACTTTTTCATGAGCATTTATGATATAAAATGTTAATGTTGGTTTAGACTATTCTTATCTTATGTATTAGCATTCTGGAGAGGATCAAGAGGAGATTTTTAGCTAAATTCTTCATTATATCAAAAGTCCCACAAAGGCAGGCATTGTAATGAATGCCTATAGCCCTAACACTTGGGACGTGGACGACGTGGGAGGGTCAGAAGTTTTAGGTCATCTTTGACTACAGGGTGAGATCAAAGCTAGCCTAAACAAAGAGCTCATCAAACCAAGTGAAGGACTGAAGTTGTTAGTCTTACTCCAGAGCAGACTGAGTTATCTGAAGCTATAGAAGTACTTATGCTGAAATGCCAGATTCCTAATCAACTGCTTTTTAAAAAGAGGTTGAACTTTTCGTTGGTTATGGGTACTTTAAACAGAATTGTCTCAAAAGGAAAACACTATCTCTTGAATGAGTGGTCTTACTGGGTGGAGAGATGGCTCAACAGTTGAGAGCACTGGCTGCTCTTCCAGAGGTTCTGAGTTCAATTCCCAGCAACCACATGGTAGCTCACAGCCATCTATAATGAGATCTGATGCCCTCTTCTGGCATGCAGGCATACATGTGGACAGAGCACTCATACATTAAAAAAAAGAAAAAAAAAGAAATTTACAATGAGGACTGGGAGTAGTGGTGTATGCCTTTCAACACAGCACTAAGGAGGCAGGTGGATCTGTTTGAGTTCAGCTTGATCTACATAGAGAGTTCCAGACAAGCCAGGGCTACACAGTAAGACAAAAGAGAGAAGGGGGAGACAGACACAGGCAGAGAGAAACAGAGAGACAGCAGGAGGAAAGGAAAAGAAACTTACAATGAGGGTAACATTTTACCCAAAGAAAATTACACATAAGCAGGCTTTCTGCTTTCTAGAGTTTGTACAGACGCAGCTTGACCTGATCACAGCCATCTTGAGTCATAACCATGATTGCCTCTCAGTAACCTTAGTTGGCTTTCCCTGCATAGTTTCCCAGAACATTGTAAGCGCACTATATGGTATGTGGAGCTTTATAGATGGATCTCAGCACAATCAATGCCTGATGTCCTTGATATTGGGTTAGCTCAGCAGGTATATTCTACCTTGAAGTCACTTTTGCTTTTATCTTGTTGCCAGATAGGACCACACTTCCATCAGCAAGTCCCTTGAACTCTATACAATCTGGGGTCTTTCTGCCTCTTTCTTTCTTCAGTCTCACGTGACCTGGAGCCTGTTTTTCGCACTGGATTGTTCTGGAACAGAGTTGGGAGAATTAACAAATTAATCCAATTAAAACACTTAGAATAGTGCTTAGCAAAATTGTGTTGATAATCTTTGGAGGATCGTAAGATAATTTTACCTTCAGATGGGATCTTTCCTTGTAATTCAGGTTAAACCTGGAACTAACTGCATACCTCATGCTGGCCTTGAACAACTCCTGCCTCAGTTCTAGAATTACAGGCATGCATCACCACACCTGGCTAGCGCAGGTGTTATAAAAACTGTTTCTCTCTGTCTCTGTGTTTCTTTCTCCCTCTCTCTCTCCTTCTGTCCCTCTCCTCCTCCTTCTCTCCCTCCCCACACTACCCTCATCCTCCATAACTCTTTGGTGCCATTTGTAAATCTGTCTGTCTCTCTGGTGGACCACCTCCTACACTAAGCTGTAAGGAGCTTTGGGGCTCATACTCACTCTTGTGTGTCCTGAATTCACACTTAGAATACCTATAGCAGAGTAGGAGCTTGGTATTTTTCAACTAAATGAATAAAGGAACGACTCAGAAGTTGGCGAATGAGGCCCTGATGTCCTGTGTCACTGACATGCTCTAACTTGGGGTAGTCGAGGGGTAAAGGCAACACAAATATTCAGAGAATTGTCTGGGAGGTAATTGATACACGACTTACTGCCCCAAAATCTGTATTTTTGCCCAAGATTGGGAAATACACTGGACAGGTGGAAAGGGCTGCACCTAGAGCCTCGGGGCTTCGAGAACCATTTAGACATATAAGACAGGCAGGCACCTTCTTTCCGAGGGGCTTTAGAAATCAAGACCTCTCGGGACCAAGAAAAGTCTAGAAAACTGGCTTCACTATCCGAGTCGGGGACGGCTGGGTGGAAAGCTGGAACTCTGGGACCTGCTAAGAAGAATCAGTCCGGTCTTGGAGAGGAAACTCTGGATAAGCGATTCCACCGTTCCCTGGCAACTACTAGTTCCGCCCACCGACTGCCGGCCCTCTGGGCGTCACTAACTCTATTCTACCAATCAACTCACAGGATGCCAAAAAATCAGGCATCAATTGGAGGGCTCCTGAGCCCCGTCATTCAGAGACTCCGCCCCTCACGGCTTCTTCCTGGCTGCCAGCGACAGACCTGAGCCGGGCGTTTGGAGACTGCTGGGCAGGTGATTGCGGTAGGTGGGGGGCCACGGTCCAGTGTTTAGCATCCCCTCCTATGGCCTGACCCCGGAACACAACTGAAGGTATCAGGGACCAGATCATCAAGGCCAGTCAATTCTTGAGGCCGAGTGACTGAGGCCTGGGATCTGGACACACGGTTTCGTCCACTGTTCTGGACGTTCTGGGTCAGGGACACGCGGGCTCCCGGGTGAGAGCAGACTTGGGGTTTGGGTGTGTTCAGAAGACTTCCATGGAGAATCTAAGGACTCCGTGACATATCTGTTCCTCTGACTTTGGGCCCTCGCGCTGTCTGGACTGTCTGCTGGAATTTTTCAGACTTTGCCCTCGTCAGCTTTCCTGATCTTTAAAAGCCCTCTTACAAGCGGGAGCCTACCTATTCTATAAACCTAGATGGTTATGGAAATCCCTAGGCTCTGCGCATAGCCCGCCTCATCGATCTCAGCGTGGGCGGCTTTCAGTGTGTTTCCCAAGCAGGCAGAATGTTGATGCGGGGTAAAAATAAGGATTTTGGAAGCAAAACATCATATACCAGCAATGCAGCTTTGAGCAAACTACTCATTTGATCTTGTTATTTCTTCTTCCCGCTTCTTCCTGGTCTTTTTCCTGCTCCTCTTCCTTCTTCCTCACCAGTTCCTGGAATTCATAACCTTTCTGTCTCAGACTTCTGAGTGCAGGCGTCACAGATGTGCTCCACCACACCTAACTGTGTCTGTAAAATGATGAAAATGCCTCTCTTTCAATGTTTGTATTCAGTGCTAATTATCTGGGTGATTACACATCACATACATTTATTGAGTTATCACACGTTACCGCATAAATATGGGCAACTAAAATAGTAATAAAAAAATTAAGTGGTAAAAAGTATGAATGGGGATGTGGAGGATCCACATTGAAGAATACAGCCCAGCTGCTGCTGTAATGAGTGAATGCCCTTACATTATGATAGTGCTCTTTGACAGACTCTTTCACCAAGCAATGTTTTTGCTATTTTCTTATGTAAGACTGTCAGTCTGTGCCCCGCTGAAGACAAGCTTTAACCGACTGATGATAGAACAGCTGTGTGTTAAAGAGATCTGCAGAGAACAGTGTAGCTAGCTGCTTGTGCGTGTGGAAGCAGTACAGGTATTCTTGTGTTTCTTGAATATATAGAATGCAGTTCTGGGACTGTGGTTTCTCACACTCCTGGATGGATTCTCATCCTGTAGATGAAGGCCATCTGGAGGAACAGACTCTTCTGTCCAGCCAACTGTAAAGCCCTGGGCTCCTTTAATGTATTTCTTAGACTTCTTTACCCATTCAGGGTGTGTAGTGTGTGTGTGTGTGTGTGTGTGTGTGTGTGTGTGTGTGTGTGTGTTTTAATTTTTTTGACACAGGGTCACATTATGAAGCCCTGACCTGGAACTTGCTATGTAGGCCAGCCTAGCCTCAGACTCACAGATATCCACCTGTCTCTGCCTCTGGAGTGCTGAGACTAAAGGTGTATTTTTTTTTTTCCAAGACAGGGTTTCTCTGTGTAGTTTTGGTGCCTGTCCTGGATCTCACTCTGTAGACCAGGCTGGCCTCGAACTCACAGAGATCCACCTGGCTCTGCCTCCCGAGTGCTAGGATTAAAGGCGTGTGCCACCACCACCCAGCAAGATTTATTTATTTTTATTTTATGTGTGTTTCTCCTGCATGTATGTATGTGCACCACATGCATGCTTGGTGCTCACAGAGCCAAAAGAGGTCATTGGATGCCCTGGAACTGGAGTTAAAGATGGTTGTGAGCTGCCATGTGAATGCTGAAGACCAAACTAGTCTTCAGGAGCAGCCAGTGCTCTTAATCTCTGAGTTATCTCTCCAGCTCCTATACTATAGCCTTTCTCTTTCTTTCTCTCATTCATTCATTCATTCATTTGGAGACAAAGTCTCACTGTGTATTCCTGGCTGTCCTGGAACTCACGGAGATCTGCCTGCCTCTGTCTCCCAAGCTCTGGGCCTAAGGCGTTCACCACCACACCCAGCATTATACTGTACTGGAGCTGGTCTTCACTCACTTGAGCTTCTGTTTTTCAGCTCAGATTCCAAATGAAAATGTTTGAGAGTCTTGACTCTTCAGCTACAAAGTCTGGCCGGGACCTCTGGGCTGAAATCTGTTCTTGTCTGCCACGTCCTGCCCAAGAAGACGCTGCCAGCAACGCCTTCTCGGACTCCTTTCTGGATTCATGCCCTGCAGGTGAAGGCCATACAGAGGCAGCGGACTCTGCTGTAAAGCCATCTGTAAAGCCCTGGGCTCCTTTGCATGATTCAGAAGTGTATTTAGCATCTCTAGGTAAGTTCTCTGTCTGTCTGTCTCTCTCCCTCCCTTCCCTTTCTTTCTCCCCTCACCCTAGCCCCTGTGTTTTTTAAGGAGGCAAGTTCTGTTACATTACCTTTAATTTTCTATTATGTTTTTTTGTCCTTGCCACATGTGTGCCAGATGTGATTCTAGGGGATGTCTCAGGTTCTTGGCTGGAAAGGAACACCCCCCCTTTCTTTCTTTCTATTTTTGATTTTCTGAGACAGGGTTCCTCTGTGTAGCCCTGGCTGTCCTAGACTTGCTTTTGTAGACCAGGCTGGCCTCGAACTCACAGAGATCCACCTGCCTCTGCCTCCCAAGTGCTGGGATTAAAGGTGTGCGCCATCGTTGCCCGGCTAAAAACCTGTTTTATTAAATAGACTAATTGTGGGAATGGGAGTGTGTTGCCAGAAGGGTCATTCTGTTTCTGTTAGTGATTTGAAACAATAGATTTATTATTTAGTCGTCTGCATCTGTATGTATATGTGTATGTATATGTGTATATACAGACATGTAGGTACCCTCCGAGGCCGGAAGAGGGTGTCAAATCCCCTGGATCTGGAGTTGCAGGCAGTTTTGAGCTGCCCAACATGGTTGTTAAGAAGCAACTTCAGTCTTCTGAAAGAGCAGTAAATGTTTTTAACTAATAGCCATCTCTCCAGGCCCCTGTTGGCCTTTTTAAAAACATTTCCTGAATATATTTTCAGTGCCCTGTATTGTGGCCATAGTATAAATATCTAGAGAGATATTAAAATTAAAATTGTTTCCCCTTGCATGAGAAACTAAAATTGTTTCATGCAAGGGGAAAGAGACTGTTAGTCTAGAACAATGTCTTAGTTACTTTTCTATTGCTGTGGGAAAAACATCATGACCAAGGCATCTTGTAAAAGAAAATGTTTAATTTGGGGTTTATCATTTCAGAGGGTTAGAGTCTGTGGTGACAGTAACAGCATGGTGGCAGGAACAGCTGAGAGCTCACATCTTATAAAGTGGAGAAAGAGAGAGACAGAGACAGAGAGAAAGAGAGACTGGGAATGGTATGATTCTTTGCAAAGCCTGCCCCAGTGACCCATCCTCTAACAAAGCCACACCTTCTAAACTTCCCAAACAGTTCCACCAACTGGGAAGTAAGTATTCAAATGTATGAGCTTTTGGGGGTCATTCTCATTCAAACCACCACAGGCTGACTTTGACTGTGATATTTCTTTATTTATGCTGCTTTTCAAACCCAAGGTCTCATACATACTAGACAAACCCAAGTTCTACCTCTGAGCCGTATCCCCAGGCATCCAACACCCCCACTTTTTAGACAAGGTCCCATGTAGCCCAGTTTGGTTTTGAACGTACTGTGTAGCTGAGGATGACCTTGAAGGCAGTTGGAAAGGTGGAACACATGATGTGGGATCCGTGTGAAATTTGTAAGGGAGCCAGCAGAGAAGAATGATGCTTGCTGGCATGGCCAAGGGGCAGAAGGGTTCTGTTTGTGGTAGACAGAACATCTGCTTCACAGCGATAAGAGGCAACAGTCTGGGAAAGAACCAGATCCTTTGGCTGGTAGGTAGCTCGAGACCAGGACTTATAAGAAACACTCTTGGAGCTGGACAGTGGTGGCTCACCCTTTGATCCCAGCAATTGGGAGGCAGAGGCAGGCAGATCTCTGAGCTCAAGGCCAACCTGGTCTAGAGTGTGAGTTCCAGGACAGCCAGGGCTACATAGACAAACCCTGTTTCAGAAAACAAACAAACAACAACAAAAAACCCACTCTTGGAGATGATGATAATGATGATGTTGATTGGTAAATATTGGTTGGAAAGTTAAAACTCCACTGGCCTTTTCTAAAATCAGTTAAGAAACTAACTGGTAATTAAAATTTCCTTCTCGAGGAAGCCGGGAGCCTTTTTGCAGGCCAGGAAAGGATTAGGTAATAATGACAGGCAGGTTTGGAGTGTGCCACAGTATCTGGGTCTGCTTGCCTGTTAAAACCACACCTGCTTGGGAACCTAGCATACTCAGAAGCCCATTCTACCCCCTAAGAGTACCTATCTCCATGACAATTAAGGCTAGACAATTTGAAGATTGTTTTTTTTTTCTTGTGCTTGCTAGGCAAGCGCTCTACCACTGAGCTAAATCCCCAACCCCCAAAGATTTATTTATTTATTATGTATACAGCATGTATGACTGCAGGCCAGAAGAGGGCACCAGATATCATTACAGATGGTTGTGAGCCACCATGTGGTTGCTGGGACTTGAACTCAGGACCTCTGGAAGAACAGTCAGTGCTCTTAACCTCTGAGCCATCTCTCCAGCCCCCTGAAGATTGTTTTTATTGCCAAATAAACTTGTGCCAAAAAGAATCCACCGATAAGAGTAACAATTTAAAAACTCAGCCAAATAAATGTTAGATACACATTATCCTTTTTATATCCTTAAGGACAAAGAAGCCTTAAACATTAACGTTTATCAACTTCAGGTGTTTTATATGGGTGAGCTCTTGCTGGTGACTTACAGAAATACAAGGTGTTTATTGTTTTGGTCAGTGTCTGTTAGCTGCTGTAACTTTTTTAGAAATGGAAACAAGACTGCATATTATAAAGTTTCTCTTGGTTCTAAGATCAATGTCACCCCTCAAACAGCTGTCACTTGCTTGTTTTGAGCATTCTGTTGCTAGGGAGACAGTGTCCACTCCTTCCTTATGGGGTCCCAATGACAAAACTAGGTACTATAACCCCGAAGCTCCCCCTGGGGAACCAAGTGATTTCTTGGTCTTGTTTACAGAGCATAGGTGAGGGGCTACTAACAGGAGCATGGATGACCCCAGAGCAGCTAAACCTGAAAGACATCACCCCGTATAGATGATGGCGTCCCCTCAGCCACCCTTCCCCAGCAGCCCTTCCCCAGCCACCCTTCCCCAGCCCATGTAATGTAGCACCTCTTGAGGCTGCCTACATGCAATAGGGCAGAATGGCAGGAAGTGCCGGAAGGGGAGCCAGAATCTTAGGTGAGGGTCCAACAACCGTCTTCTTCTAAGGCTGTGGTTCTCAACCTGTGACCTCTTTGGCAGGCCTCTGTCTCCAGAAATATTTACATTACGATTCATAACGGTAGCCAAATTACAATCATGAAGTAGCAACAAAAATAATTTTAGGGTTGGGGGTCCCCACAACTTGAGAAACTGTATTAAAGGGTCGCAGCATTGGGAAGGTTGAGAACCACTGCTCTAAAGGAATGTATACCAACAGTGGCAGGCTGCTAGTGAGGATCTCCTGCACGCAGGCAGCTGGGACACCCGTGCAGACTCCCACACTGCTTCACAATCAGGATATTGTCTGAGAAACGTAATGTTAGGTGCTTTCGTCAGTGAACACAGTAGAGTGTACTCACTCAAAGTAAGACATGTGACATCACCTACCTTATGAAATCACTATGACATATACGGCTTGTCCTCGACTAAAACATTACAAAGTACATGACTGAATTATACAGCTGAAGACTAAATTAAACAGAAAGTAATGGTGATGTCATTTCTTGTGCGCTTCAAAAGAGATCTCCTCAACAATTCAAATGCAAAGAAGAGGAATTAAACATCTATCATCAGGAAGCCCTGTGGACCACTCTCAAAGGGATTACAGGATATTTGCTTTTATTAGGCTCCAACATGCAGGCTACAAATTGAGGAACTATTTAAAATGTTGGAAGATATTTTTCTTTAATCAAGAATTGAATCCCACATAGAGATCCTAAAGGTCTCTTATTAGTGCATTCCCATCAAGTCAATTTTAGCATCTAATGAACCATTGGTCTCTTGTCATTTTCTCTAATTCTCTCTCGTGAGGGCTGGAAACCACTTCATGTCCTTGTAACCAGAAGAAAAACCGTTTACTCCTCAGAGACATTCCTTTCCAGGAGTTGAAAACAGGAGATGGAATACACATGCCACGCCAGGGAAAACAAGCATTCCTTAGAGAGACACCTGCTGGGCTGCTGTGATTTCAAAAAAACAAAAAACATGCCGTTGATTTATTTATGAGAGCCTATGGCTGTTCCTTTTTCCAGGGTTAAACATTTCCTCCATTCAATGCAGGACTGGAAAAGAAGCATCTTCAATCCACTTCTATTTTTCCTCTAAAAATGGGTTTGTTTTTTTCTTGTTTTTTTTTTTTTTTTTTTTGCAGGGACTGTGGATATATTCATCAGTAAAAGTTTTTTTTTTGTTTTTGTTTTTGTTTTGGTCTGTTTGGGTGGATATTTGAGACAATGTCTCTAGTAGCCTAGATTAGCCTTGAATTTGCTATATAGCTGATCCTGGCTCATACTCTCTATGTTAAGCTCCATTTCTTTTCTCTTTAGAGAAGAAACTAAGAAGAATCAAAGGTTTAAATGAGGAAGTAACTTCCAAGGACATGCTTCGAACTCTGGCCCAAGCTAAGAAGGAATGCTGGGATCGATTTCTCCAAGAGAAGTTAGCGTCCGAGTTTTTCGTGGATGGCCTTGATTCTGATGAGAGGTAATTGACTGACAGCTGGTTTCACTGAACATACTTTTCATTCACTAAAGAACTCAGGGAGAGTGCCATCAGAGTACCGGTACCAGTTAATAGATACTGACAGCTCTTTGAGCTGAAATCAGCCCTTGGAAGGTTGTCCAGTTTGCCCCTAAATCAACAGTGGGTTTTTCAGAATGGCAAATATCCAAGCTACATCTTGGCCACAGATTTAATGGAGTTGAGGATGAAGTACTGTCTTCATTTTTCAGTCTATGGTGCACTGGAGAAGGAAGTAATGAACCAACAGGACCATGCTTTCTTATCTCCTAATCGTCATTGCTGTAGAGCTTCTGTCTTAGTAGAGCCCCTTGATGTGGGTGGGTCAGCCCCGTAGTGGTGATGCTCAATTTAATCCAAGTACTCGGGAGGCAGAAGCAGGTGAATCTCTCTGAGTTTGAGGCCAGCCTGGTCTACACAGCGAGTTCCAGGACAGTCAGGGCTACACAGAGAAACCTGAAAAAAAAAAGTGTGTGGATCAAACAAATATATTTTTAAAGCATCTTTTATGTGATGTCACTGCTTGGTGTTTGGAGGATGATGTATTAGTTACTTTTCTGTTGCTGTGATAAGACGTCGTGACCAAGGCAACGTACAGAAGGAAGAATCCATCATGGTGGGGAAGCATGGCAGCAGGTAGGCATGGTAACTGGAGATGGAAGCAGAAAGCTGAGGGTTTACATCTTGAGCCATAAACAGGAAGCACAGAGAGTATACTTGGGATGTGGGAGGCTTTGAAACCTCGAAGCTGTCCCTCAGTGGTGCATTTCTTCAAGCAAGGCCACACCTCCTAGTCCTCCCCAAACAGCATCATTGACTGGAGACCAAGTGTTCAAATGTCTGAATATATGAGGGACAGTTCATTCGAACCATCACATTTCACTCCCTGGCCCCCATAGGCACATGAGTATATCACACTGCAAAATGCATTTAGTCTAACTTTGAAAGTCCCTGTGGTCTTACAATCTCAACACTGTTATAGAGACCAAAGTCTCTGAAACCTAAGATAGTCTCTTAACTGTAACCCTCTGTAAAGTCACTGGCCTACTCCAGGTTCAGTGGGAGACCCTGTCTCAAAGGAACAAGGTGGAGAATGATGGATCAAGACATTGTATGTCTTCTTTTCACTTCTCAGTGTATACCCAAGGGCTTGTGCACCTACACACACACATACCACACATGTGCATCACACACATACACACAATTTAGAAAATTGGTGGGAGGAATAACAACTATCATTTTAAGTAAAGGCCTTAGGGGACTATGGCTTTAGCTTGGAACACATAGTTAATATTGGTTTTGAGAGTCCCATTGTGTCATGTAAGATGCTACTGTCAGAATCAAGGCCGATGTCTGAATAAAACATCATATCACACTTCATTTAATTTACAAAGCACTTTCCCTTGCGTTCTCTCACATTTTGAGTCAGCATACCCTCAGGTCCTTCAGAAATCAGTGCAGCATTTTAAGGTCAGCCCAACTACTCTCTGGAGGCTTACAAGATAATATGTTTATTTCTGTCTGTAAAGGCTCAACATAAGTGAGTCTTAAACTTCCCCAAACAGGCAATTTGAAGTTATGTAGATTCCTGATCCATTCATAACTTGGCATAATGTTCTGTCTTCCCAAAAACCTCCCTCTACTCCAACACTAAGAAGACAAAACTTTGGCTCGGGGTGGTGGCGCAGGTCTTTAATCTCAGCACTCAGAAGACAGAGGCAGGTGGATCTCTGAGTTTGAGGCCAACCTGGACTACAGTGGACTACAGAGCGAGTTCCAGGACAGCCAGGGCTACACAGAGAAACCCTGTCTCGAAAAACAAAAAACAAAGCACACACACACACAAAGGAACCAAAACTTTCTCTTGCATAGTTGAGAAAGAATTCTCTCTTTCTGAAGTCAGGCTTCTCTGCTCATGGACTCACACATAAAACTCAGTGAGCGGAGGGCTGGAGAGATGGCTCAGAGGTTAAGAGCACTGGCTGCTCTTACAGAGGTCCTGAGTTTAATTCCCAGCAACCACATGGTGGCTCACAACCATCTGTAATGAGATCTGGTGCCCTCTTCTATGTACATAATAAATAAATAAATAAATAAATAAATAAATAAATAAATAAATAAATAAACAAATAACAACAACAAAACTACATGAAGAAACCCTGTCTTGAAAAAAATAAAATAAAAAAATAAAAAAATTATTAAAAAAGAAAAAACTCAGTGAGTTCCCGCTTTTATTTTGACTTCCCTTTTCTATGGAAATAATTTGAACAGTTCCATGAAAAGGGTGGTAGATGAAGGGTCTCTTTCACCTGATTCTCTTGAGCTGTGGACATGAGTCAACCTACTGCTTATTCTGACCTCTGGCACTGGGCTCTGTTCCTCTTACCTACATCTGTGGGAACGCTTCTGTCATTTTGCAGAACTAAAAGTGAAACAGTAGTTATGGGAAACTACTGGAAAACAGTGGTTATACATTTGTTTTCAAACTCAAAGTTTGCATTTTAAACAGGCAATTCTGCATTTTGTGAGGGCAGGTAGGAGATTCCTCATGTGAGAGATGCTACTGTTTAACACATAGTTCTATGGCTTTGTGCTTTTTGTTTGTTTGTTTGGTTGGTTGGTTGGTTGGTTGGTTAGTTGGTTAGTGATATGGTCTCATTCTGTGCCTTGAACTTGTGACAGTCCTCCTGCCTCAGCCTCCTGGGTGCTGAAAACTGTGGGTGTGAGCCACCAATACCTAGCTGCTGCGTGTCATTAAAGAGCATAGCATGGTGTTCATATTATATCCATTTCTAGTTTACTGTGACTGTGTAATAACTGTAAGGTATAGGATCCTGGGTGCTTAAAGGAGGTGGAGGGAGATATGAACCTGACACCTGACCAGCCCCCCTCTACACAGGCAAATGAAGAGTCCCCTGGCATAGTGGCCATTCCTTGGTGGGAACATTGGATGCTCAGGTGTTTCTAGCTAGGGGTCTTAATCCTCCCCTCCCCCAAATTACAGTTCTTACAAATAAGCTCTATTAGTGTAATTGAGCCTCACACTGTCTTAGGTAGAAAAGATCTCAGTTCTCTGTCTCACCCATAATTTGGTATTTATTTGTTTCATCCCCTTGACAATTTCTCGCCTTTTCAGATTGGAGGAGAAAAAAAGATAAAACTGAGGCACAGGCTCTTCAGCTGTTTTCATCAAGCCTTCAGAGACCCTGCTTTAAAGGGGCTCTGGCGCTGCTTAGAGCCAAAGTGCCCACTAGGGGGTAAATGACGCTGCTGAGCTGCCAGGACGCAGGGCCGTCTGTCAGAGCAGTAGCACGGTTCTCCGTGTTAGCGGGAAAGCGGAGGTGGGAGGACGTTGGTGGTGGGCGGCGGCAGCGCAGTATTTGAGTAACCGAGCTAACCATTAAGTAACTAATCAGCGAGGGCTGACCTAGTCCTTCCTTTCTTCTGCTCTTTTCTAGCACCTTGGAACATTTCAAACGGTGGCTTCAGCCAGATAAAGTTGCCATCAGCACAGAGGAGGTCCAGTTTCTCATCCCTCCAGAGTTGCAGGCTGAGAAGCCAGAGGCCGGGGACAAGCCAGCGGCAGGAGAACAATAAATTACGCACACATAAGCCAAGCAGCTGTCTGGGGCCCGGGGGAAACACTGCTCGAGAGCTCAACAGCCAAGTGAAATCCGGGGAGAGAAAATGCCCAGACTTCCAGTCCACAGAGCAGACAGCTGCTGGCCCCCGAGGACTTGCTTGGAGCTGGCTTGTGTGACTGTCCTCGATGAAGTGACTGACCCAGTGTGTGCTGGATCAGAAAGCTTGACTGAGCTCTCTTGCTGCAGGTGAGAGGTTTGCAAGGATCCATTGAAGGACAGGGTGTGGAAGAGCCTGGAGACACTGAGCTCTTGTATATAATGTATCGGTTAAGTGAGCCATATTTTTTTCCCCTCACATCTGGGTCTTCATGTCTGTGTCTCAAGCATTCCATAGCTAAGGAGTCAGGAGCAAGTGTAGCCAAGGCGAGTGAAGTCAGCCTTCTTGAGTCCAAGCCCTTGTGGGGCTTGCTCACACACTCATTGTAAATAGGACTCCAGGGAAATGGGCTTTTCCTTTTGATTTGTTCCTTGTGTCAAAAACGGGAAAAAAAGAAGTGTGGAACGTGGGTGTTTATATCTGTGGAGATATATTTTCTATTTCATGGCTTCTCCCCCAGCTTCTTTTTGTACCAAGTTCCAAATTAGACTTGTAAATATGGTTTAGCGTTTGACACAACTCTTGACTAGTTCCGAACTTGCCCCCTGCGGCAGCTTTCCTGACTGAGCTTGCATTTACTCATTGTTGTGTTGTTGTTCGTGTGAAGTTTGAGTTGTCTATATAAAACTTTGTCATTGGAACAACTGTGTAGTGTGGATGGTACTGTTGACCCACTGCCTCTCATATGAACTCCCAGGAGGGAGGGAAGTAAAGACAGAGGTATGCTATGGCAGAGGAGCCAGCAACCTTTGGCAGCCTCTTGTTTTTGTGTGTTTGTTAAGATTTGCTTATTTGGACTGGGCAGTGGTGGCGCACGCCTTTAATCCCAGCACTCGGGAGGCAGAGCCAGGCGGATCTCTGTGAGTTCGAGGCCAGCCTGGGCTACAGGGTGAGTTCCAGGACAGGCACAAAGCTACACAGAGAAACCCTGTCTCGGGAAAACAAAAACAAAAACAAAAAGATTTACTTATTTGGCCAGGCATGGTGGCCCAGGCTTTTAATCTCAGGACTCAGAAAGGCAGAGGAAGACCATTAACTCAAAATCTGTAAGTGTGAGGCCTGCCTGTGGTTCTAGGACAGCCGGGGCTACATAGAGAGACCCTATCTCAAAAAAGAAAAAGAGAAGATTTTCTTATTTAATTGTTTATTTATGAGGATGTGTGTTTGCTTGTGTGAGTTTCTGTACACCATGTATGAGCAAGAGCCCATGGTAACCAAAAGAGGATTCAGATCCTTGGCTACCAGAGAGACAAGTGGTTGTAAGATGCCATGTGGGTACTGGGAACTGGACCCAGGTCCTCTGCAAGAGCAATAAATGCTCTTAACTGCTGATCTATCTCTCCAGCCCTAGGTCTAGGGCTGTTTTTAATTCATGCTTCTGACAGTCTAAACATTCTGTGGTAAGGTTCTGGGGTTGTGGCTACTGGGAAACAGTGAATCCATAGTGATGATGAGCAGTGTGACTAAAAATCTTCAGAGAACACTTGCTCTTTTTTTTTGTTTTGTTTTTTTTTTTTTTTTGGTTTTTTGAGATAGGGTTTTTCTGTGTAACAGTGCTGGCTGTCCTGGAAACCCTCTTTGTAGACCAGGCTGGCCTTAAAGTCACAAAAATCCACGTACCTCTGCCTCCTGAGTGTTGGGATTAAAAGCATGCACCACCACCACCCTGCCACGCTTGCTCATTTTTAAATCAAGTATTTCCCTTATTGCAAAGGATAGGTGTCAAATAGGTCATACCATATGCTTACTTAATGATAGAAATACTTTATAATTTCCAGATACACTCTTCTCATCCCTTTTTTTTCCCCCATCAACTACCGGAATTAGCTTTATTCCTACGGCTGTTGGTCAGTAGGATATATTTGACATTAAGGGTGGCCTTGGGTGGCACCTTGGGGAAGCCTGAACAGTGATGGAATCTGGCACTGAACTAGGCTGTCAAGCTACCATCTCTGTGCGTGGGTCAGATGACAGACCTCACTATTCCTCCAGGGCCAGCTAATGGCTTCAGCTAGATGGAGAGGATTAAAAGAAAAGGGCTAAGGTTTTTCTTCATCCTGTGTGATAAAAGAAAATCATTCTTCCTCAGTCATGACAGGAAGAAACACGGCAGAGTCCTGAGAAACCTTGCCAAAGAGCAGCTGGTCATGGGATGGAAGGACAGAGTTCTTGTACAGCAGAAAGTAGTGCTTCTATGATCAAGGCAAAGGCTTAGCCTTTTCCTACCTTTACCTCCTATTTTCTACCTCCAAAATAGATGTTTTGGGGTCTGGAGAAATGGCTCCTTAGCACTTGCTGCTCTTGCAGAGGACCTAAGCTCAGTTCCTAGCAGCTACACCAGACAGCTCACCATTGCTTGTAACTCCAACTCCAGGGGATCCAACACCCTCTTCTAGATTCTAAGGGCACCTACACACACAAGTGCACACACACACACACACACACACACACACACACACACACACACGGACATTTTGGTATGAGAAGGCGGAGGGCTGATTTAGAGGAAACCCTGGCAGAGGTAGGAGAGGGAGGCTCCAGATCTCCAGCCATCTTGATTCATTCTGAGACAAATCTCCATAAAAGGGACTCCAGTGAGTTTTAGCTATGGACTCTTAGCTGTTTCAGAGGTGAGAGCTTAAGTAATCATTCCTTTTAAAAAGGTGAAGCCCCCATTAACCTAAACCAAATCTCTTATGAGCTCCCAAAGCCAATGAATCTATGAGTATATAGATTTTTCTAGGCTTTTGAAGTGGTACTACATTTGAAACCAAGTGTTTGGGGTGCTATCTCTGTCCTGTGGCTTACTGTGTGGTCATGAATAAGTCAAATGACCTCTTTGTGTTCCAGTTCCCTTTCAGTAATTAGACTAACCATAGGAAAAATAAGATTGGCCTGAAATGCTGATCTGTTTCCTTTCACCCTGAAACCTTAGGGAGAACTTCCTCAAATCGGTGAAATGTGTGAGTTGGGAGAGCCTTATCACCCCACCTTCCTTCCTTCCGTCCATCCTTACTGAAACAGATCAAAAGGTAAAGCAAAGCTGTAACCGTACTCAACCTTGCAGCCAGCAAGGGATAATTACCAACCAGGGATAAGGCAGTAATGACCTGGTATAGCCAGGGAAGGTTGTGTGGGAGCCAGGGAAGTAAGCTAAGTGACTGCCACTGTTTTTTCTGGCACATGCACTCATCACCCAGGCCTTGGCAAGGTCAGTGCTGGAATGGCTCAGGCTTGCATCCAGTACCTGCTCCAGAAATAGGCTCCGGACACATTCACACAGCATAAACAAGTATTCCGCCAATGGTTGCCAAGGTGTGTCCCTTCTAGGCAGGCCTGCCTAACTGGGTGATTGCTGGAAGAGAAAAGACGCCCTGAGCCACTTCTTAGATCCTGCCTTCCCAGGTCACATGAAACTGCTAACGTTTCCTCATCCAGCATTGCTCTGCTTCAGTTACAGGATTCAGGACAGGACAGTGCCATCGGAATCACTGCTTGCTTGAGCCCAGCACTGGACTGTTTGAGGCAGAGAGTCACTCATTAACCAAGGTGTGCTGGCCTCTGCTGTGCTCAGGAAGACCCCAGCAGAAGGAAGCGTTAGTGAAGGGCACTTTGGGAGCACCTGCCAGGGAGAGATGAGAGACCTAGGCCAGCTGGTGGCAGGTGTGGGAGAGACTCCACTTAGGGAAGCTGGTCCAGAAGAGCCAGTAGGAGCATGGAGAAATAGAGGGTCAAGAGTAGGGGGCCTAAGTGTGTACAAAGGCCTAAGGCAAAAGGGTGTTGGAAGGATCTTGAGAAAGTTGTTCAGTGGGGCTGAAGCCTAGAGAACAAAGAAAACAACAACAACGACAAGAGATAATAATAAAGCAAGGCCACGTGTGAAAGCTGCATCACCATGGTAAGGAGTTAGGAATTGATGGTGGAGAAGCAGCACTAATGGGCCATTTAAAGAGAGATGGTGACAAGATCTGATCCATATCTAGAAAGATGGCTGTGCTACTCTGTGCTACACAACGACGTCCCCATGAGATGAAGCAAGCACAGGGCCTGTGTTTTGTTTTGTTTTCTAACTCATTCATTTTAAGTTATTTCCCTCTGTTACATGGCAAGTACAATGATGCCTGGCAAACGGCATTTCCCGATGATGGCCGATTCGGGACATCACGTCTCACACAGTCACACTCCAGGGCGATGCCTTTGGACTTGGTGGACTTCCTGTCACTGCCTTGCTAATGGAGCACAGCACAAGTAATGTGAGTCTGAGGCTGTTATAATCTGAGGCGTTCCATCTGCTTCTTCCTCCCTCCCTCCCTTTAACTCTTTCCACTCCCCACCCCCATAGTCAGTCAGGTTATTTCCGTTCCTAGTCTTTAATCAAGCCTACCTAACACTAAGTGGAATTAAGACAAGTGGTCTCTGCCAAACCCTGAGAAATCCATGGGCAAACCAAATGTTAAGGCTTAAATCTCTAAGTCTGGGTTGGATTTGCTACTCGGCCATAGTCAATAGATGACCGTGATTTAGGCTTCAGATGTCATATAGCTAATTTCAACTATTTTATCTATAGCCTGTTCTAGTTTCTGATGATTACAAAATTTTAATACACTGACTATAGTATGGATGGAAGCAAAATTGGAGGTGGAGCCCAGCTTGAAACAGTTACATTAGTTTAAGAAAGACATGGTAATGGCTTGGGGACTTTGTTTCCACTTAGGCTGGAATGGTGGAAGGAGAATGTCTTCTGTATCCTAAGAAAGAGACATAGCCAGATAGCCTACATAATTAGGTAATCTCTCTCGCATTTTTTTTTTTGTTTTTTTTTGTTTTTTTGTTTTTCGAGACAGGGTTTCTCTGTGTTGTTTTGGTGCCTGTCCTGGATCTCGCTCTGTAGACCAGGCTGGCCTTGAACTCTCAGAGATCTGCCTTCCTCTGCCTCCCGAGTGCTGGAATTAAAGGTGTGTGCCACCACCACCTGGCTTTTTTTTTTTTTTTCTATGCTACTCCAATTATAGCTTTTCTTTTCTTTTTTTGGAGACAGGGTCTCTTTGTTATGTAGCTCTGGCTATCTTAGAGCTCAATATGTAGACCAGGCTGGCCTCAAACTCACAGAGATCCGCCTGGCTCTACCTCCTGTATGCTGGGATTAAAAGTATGTACCACCTTGCCAGCAAAAAGGTTGTTTATGTTTTTTGTTTGTTTGTTTTTGTGTGTGTGATGCTGGAGATTGAACCCAGGGCTTTCCTCTTGTTAAGCAAGTCTCTGCCAAGGAGGTATATCCCCAGCTTCTATTATAGGTTTTCTTAAACTGGTCAGAAAGCTGAGATCACAAGGGAGTCACGTAACGCTCCTCTCAAGAGCCCTAGGTACACATACATGAACATACAACTCTGGCAAAGATGTAGTTGTCATGCAGTGGGGAAGAGGAACTCTACAAACATGTTAACAACTGTGTAAAGACTATGTGTGGATGATCATATCCATTTAGAATAGCTTGAGATTGGCTTGGGATGTACCTCAGTGGTGGTACATTTCAGCAGCATACACAAGGCCCTGGGTTGGATATTCAGCACTGGAAAGAAGAAAACAATGTGAGATACCATTTCAGACACAGGAAATCTATACTCACCAGCAGCCTTGTTTCAAGCCTTGTCTCCTGGGGCCCTGAGAGAAAGTAGGAATGGAGTAGAAGGCAGGAGAGGGCTTCCTCCTTGGAGGCACAGCCCACAGGAATTGTCCAGGTGGTGGCTACAGGGAAAACAGAAATTCCTCAACCGTTTTCACCATCGTCTCCTGTAAGCAAAAGCCTTAAGTCACTGGGGGAAGAGGCAAAAGCCTCTTGCTTCAGGAAGAGGATAAAAGCAAGACCCATTTGTTTTCAGCAAGTACAAACTAATCATAGTCAAAGATCCATTGCTTTGGGGAGGAGAGTAGAAACCACACACACACACACACACACACACACACACACACACACACACACCCCAGTGAGCTGGGTATGGTGGCTCATGCCTGTATCCTCAGCAGCTGGAAAGCTGGGGTGTAGAGTTTGAGCTACAGAGTGAGTTCTGGGTCTCAGGCCCTGAGAGGAGGAGGACAAGGAGGAGGTAGAGGAGAAGGAGGAGGAAAATCGGTGGTGAGAAAAGCTCTGCCCCAGGGTCAGGAGCAAGAAACTGTAGGTCGTAGAAAAAAGCAACGATCTGCTGTGTCACAAGGAGGACAACAGCCATGGCCGTCTATAATCAGCTAGAGGGAAAAGACAGAGTTTGGTCTTCATGCGGAGGAGGAGCAAAATTGGGAAAGCCCTAAATCTTATTGTTTAGTATTAAGATTTTTTTAAAAAAAATTTATGTGTATATGTGTGTGCCTGATTGAGTTTGTGTACACCTTGTGTATGCAGATTCCTGCTGATGCCAAGAAGTTGGCAGTGGATCCCTTGGTACTGCAGGGACAGGCCGTTGTGGATGCCAGATGTGGGCGCTGGAGTATGAACCCAGGTCCGCTGTAAGGGCAGTAAAGTGCTCTTAACTACTGAGCCATTTCTCCAGCCCTAGGCCCTAACTCTTGAAGCTCAGCACTATGGACCTGCTCAAGACTGAAGCTGAGAGCAAGTGAGATGGCCTGGTGTGTAAAGGCAGCCGCCGCCGCCGCCATGCCTGATCTATCAGTCAGGGTTCTCTAGAGGGACAGAACCGATAGAATGAATCCATACGTCTTTGGAAAGGGGATTTGACAGAGTGGCTTACAGACTGTGGTCCAGCTAGTCCAACAATGACTGTCTGCCAACAGAAAGTCCAAGAATCCAGTAGTTACTCAGTCCATGAAGCTGGATGTCTCAACTGGCCTTCAGTTTATGCCAGGATCATGAAGGAGTAGGCTCTAGTGCCAGTGAAGGAATGGACTTGCCATCAAGAGAGGGGGCAAGCAGACAGAGAGGGGGAGAGGGAGAGAGAGAGAGACACAGATTCCTTCTTCCACATCCTGAATATAGGCTGTCACCAGAAGGTGTGGCCCAGATAAAGTGGAACTTCCCATTTTGAATGATTTAATTAAGAAAAAAATCCCTCACAGGTGTGCTCAGCCCCTCGAGTTTAGTTCCAGGGGTAGTCAAGTTGACAACTAAGAATAGCCATCACACCTGATAACCTGAGTTCAATCCCCAGGACCCACATGGTAGAAGGACAGAACCAACTCTTGCAAGTCTTTTTGTTGTTGTTGTTGTTGTTGTTGACTGAGACAGGGTCTCTCTGTGTAACAGCTCTGGCTGTCCTGGAACTCTCTCTGTAGACCAGGCTGGCCTTGAACTCACAGAGATCCGCCTGCCTCTGCCTCCCCAGTGCTGGGATCAAAGGCGTGCGCCACCACCGCCCGGCCTGAAAGTCATTTTTGTGTGTTGTGAAAGACTTCCACATGTGCTCTATGGTGCACATATGTTCCAGAACACACACACAAACAAATGTAATTTTAAAAGTCGTTAAGGCTGGGCCTGGAGAGGTGGCTCAGCAGGTAAGAGTACTTATTACTCTTGCAGAAAACCCAAGTTCAGCTCCCAGCACCCACAGGGTGGCTGACAACTAGTAACTCCAGTTCCAGGGGATCCAATGCCCTTTTCTGACCACCATAAGCTGTTGCACACATGCATACACATATACACACTCAGGAACACACATACACACAGAGTGAATAAATGTTTCCTTTTGTTTTGTTCTCATTGTTATGGCTGGAGCTAAGCTGGGAGAGCAGGGACACAAACTCCATCCTGCCCGCATGAGGCTAAGAGCCTGGCATCCAATGAGCAACGACGGGCGTGGACAGTTGCTAGAGGGACAGCAAGGGGGACAGCTGAAAAGCCTTGGAGGTTAGCGCAAGAACGCAGAAGTCCCTGATGTCTGCCCCGGCCAAGTGGCCCCACATAGAGGAATTTGAAGCCTGGGGTGCCTGAGAGATAATGAGAGCAATGGAACCCAAACTTCCTGACTTCTAACCAGATTGACTTAACCCTTCTACACCAGCAGGCTGCAGGCAGGGACATGTCCACGTTCAGACTTAAATGCTATTTTCTATTGACCTCAATCTCTGCCATTGTACACACCATGGGCATTCAGCAAATTACACCCCCCCCAAAAAAAACCCACCCACAACACACAAAAGGCATGAAAGAAAAAAATCTCCACTTGCATTTGTTTAAAAATAAGTCCTAGATGACACAGATGTTAACTTACCAGACAGGGGCTTTTGAATAATTATGATTAATTTGTTAAAAGGTCTAGTGGAAAAAAGTGAGCAACTTGCATGAACAGCTGGGGAATCCTGCAGAGACACAGAAGGTATAAGTCAAATGGAAATGCTATAAATAAAAACTTGCTATCTGAGATAAAGTACTCCGACAGGTTCTCAGTAGCCAGGCAGAGCTGAGGAAGGAGCCGCTGATCTTGAACACAGGTAAATTAAAATCCATATGAACTGGGCAGCGCGGTGGTGGCGCACGCCTTTAATCCCAGCACTCGGGAGGCAGAGGCAGGCGGATCTCTCTGAGTTCCAGGCCAGCCTGGTCTACAGAGAGAGTTCCAGGACAGCCAGGACTACACAGAGAAACCCTGTCTTAAAAAACAGCAATAACCATGATAGAGGGAGACATCATGGGGATAGGGAAAAACCGGGTGCTAGGGAAGTTCCCAGGAATCCACAAGGGTGACCCCAGCTTAGACTACTAGCAGTAGTGGAGAGATGCCTGAACTGGCCTACCCCAGTAATCAGATCGGTGACTACCCTAACTATCAACACAGAGCCTTCATCTGATGGAAGCAGACCCAGAGATCCACAGCCAAGCACCAGGCCGAGCTCCAGGAGTCCAGCTGAAGAGAGAGAAGAGGGATTCTATGAGCAAGGGGCATCAAGATCATGATGGGGAAACCTACAGAGACAACCAAACCAAACTAGTGGGAACTCATGAACTTTAGACCAACAGCTGTGGAGCCTCCAATGGGACTGGACTAGGTCCTCTGCATAGTGAGAGAGCTGTGTAGCTTGATCTGCTTAAGGGGCCCCCTGGCACTGAGATCGGGATCCATCCCACGTGCATGAGCTTTTTTGGAACCCACTACCAGTGGTGGGACAACTCGCACAGCCTTGAGGCAGGGGGAGGGGCTTGGACCTGCCTCTACTGAATGTACCAGGCAATGCTGACTCCCCATGGGAGGCCTCACCATGTTGGAGGAGGGAATGGGGGATGAGTTGGGCAGGGGAAGCCTGGAGGGGCAGGAGGAGGGAAGAGAGGGGGAGCTGTGGTGGGTATGTAAAATGAATAAAAAATTCCGTAATAAAAAAAGAAATTCTAAAAAACAACAACAATAACCAAAACAAACAAAACAAACAAACACATCTGAACTGGAACAACGAAGAGAAATGGGATGAAACTCGAACAACCGAGGTACTAAGAGCTGTTCCAAGGGACAGTAGCAGTAATAATTTGTTTGATGTCAGCCCCAGAAGGTGGAGAAAGAACGAGGCAGAGAGATATTTGGAGAAATGATGAGCGAGGACAGCAGTGAGACTAAGACAAGTGACAATGGGAAGCATTTCTTCCACAGACTTGGCAGCTGAGTGAAGGGTAGAGAGTGGCAGGATCGGAGCCTGGTGTCCTAGTCTGTCTTACAATTGCCTGTGATTCAGCAGGTTGGCAGGGTCTTTGTCCTGGTGTCTGATGGAGTCACAGGATCTAGGCAGAGGAGGGTATAGGCTGGAAAATAGTACGGTAGGATTTTAGAAAAGCATCCCCAAAGTGTGCACGGACAAGATGGCACACGGCTATCAACTTCTTTAAAAATTCTTATTTTATTTGTGTGTATGTGTGTGTGCATGGGCCTGCAGCTGCCTTCGGAGGCCAAAAGGGGATCCCCTGAAGCTAGAGTTACAAGTGGTTGTGAGCCTTCTGGGTGCTGGAAACCAACCTCCAGTCCAACACAAGAGTAGCAAGTGTTTTTAGCCCCTGAGCCATCTCTCCGGCCCCTTCTTTTCTTTTTCCTTTTCTTTCTTTTATATTTGTTTATCTTATTATTATTTGTGTGTGTGTGTGTGTGTGTGTGTGTGTGTGTGTGTGTTGCTTGCACGCATGTCTGTGTACCCCATATGTGCCCGGTGCCCATGGAGGTCAGAAGATGGCATCAGATCCTCTGGGACTGGAGTTAGAGATGGATGTGAGCTGCCCTGTGGGTCTGAGAATCAAACCCAGGTCCTCTGCATGAACAAGAAGTGCTCTTAACTGCTGAGCCAATTATCCAGCCAATTATATTTTCTTTACTGAGGCAGGATCTCACTTTAATTCAGGCTGACCTGAAACTCACTATGTAGAGAAACCAGACTAGACTTAAACTCTTGTCAATCCTCCTGCCTCAGCCTCTCAAACGCTGGGTTTACAAGTGAGAATGACAGTCTGTTTGTTTGTCTTTCCTCTATGCAGCTCAACATTGAGATGAATGATTTGGATAAATAAATTGAAAGTGCTCTACCAAAAGTCATAGGCTTAGGTACTAGATTAAGATCAGAATTGTAACATTTTTTTTCCCCTTATAGCAGAGTGATAGGACAAAGGTGAAGCCTAAAAGAGATAAACATGAAGATTTTTATTTAGGATCAAAACTCTAAGGAGGTCCAAGAAGAGCTGTGTATTTTGTGTCCGTCTGAGGTGTAGCCCAGACTGGCCTGAAACTTGCATTCTCCTGCTTCAGTTTCTTGAATACTAAAACTATAAATGTGAACCATCATACTCAGTAAGTACTATGTGTTAAGTTGTTGGTTATAATGACAAGAGCCAGGCTCAACCTAGCCTAAATCACAAAGGGACATGGTTATAAAGGACACAGTGGAAAGAGCTTTAGGATCATGGGAATCTGAGGAGTCTCACAGTGCCTTCATTCTCCTCTCCTTTGCATTCTTGATTTTTCTCTGGCTCACTGTAGTGCAGCCGCTCTGGGCTTACACCTTCCTGTTTAACAATTCTGGAGAGCCTCGAGGGGGTGAAACAAGTGGATTTTGGTTTCGAGGCTAGCCTTAACTACAAAAGAGAGTTCCATGTTGTTGGGCTGTGTAGCAAGCCTCTCCCCGCTTGTGAAAGAACAGAAACTATGGATCTTGCTTTCCAACTGCTTTCTCAGGGAAGGGCTCTGACTAGTCTAGATCACATGGCCATCACTTGGGTAATGATTCCAGCCCAGAGAAGACGTATGGCTAGGGTAGAGGGTTTTTTCTTTTTTTTAAAGATTTATTTATTTATTATGTATACAGTGCTCTGTCTGCATATATGGCTGCAGGCCAGAAGAGGGCACCAGATCTCATTACAGATGGTTGTGAGCCACCATGTGATTGCTGGGAATTGAACTCAGGACCTCTGGAAGAGCAGCCAGTGCTCTTAACCTCTGAGCCATCTCTCCAGCCCCTAGGGTAGAGGGTTTTATAGTCACCGGTGCCACCAGAAGCGCATGAGAACGAGACGGGGAGAACTATAGCTATCCAAAAGGACGTTCTAAATAAATAAATAGTTAAGCAAATAAGTAAAGAAACAAATAAATGATGTTCAGAAGCCAAAACAACAGGCGCTCTGTGTCTTAACAGTCCAACTGAGTCGGCAGTGTTAGGTTAAAAAAGAAAAAGTACAGTTCTGGGGCTGGAGAGACAGCGCAGCAGGTCGGCGTGCTTGCCGCTCTTGCAGAGGGCCTGCGTTTGGTTCCTAGAGCTCACGTGGTAGTTCATAACCATCCTGATCTCTGGTTCCAGGAGATCTAACACCATCTTCTGGCCTCTGAGGGCACCAGGCTTGCACTTACACACATACAGGCAAAACACTCACACACACATGAAATAACATAAATCTAAAAGAAAAAAATTAATTACAGTTCTAAGCCGATGCGGTGGCACATCCGTTTGGTCCCAGAACAAGGGCTGCAGAGGTAGGTGGATTTCTTTTTTTTTTTTTTTTTCCAAGATTTATTTATTTATTATGTATACAGCATTCTGTCTGCATGTACACCTGCAGACCAGAAGAGGACACCAGATCTTATTGCAGATGGTTATGAGCCACCATGTGGTTGCTGGGAATTGAACTCAGGACCTCTGGAAGAGCAGTCAGTGCTCTTAACCTCTGAGCCATCTCTCCAGCCCCAGGTAGGTAGACTTCTAAGAGTCCATGCATAGCCTAATGCACAAAAAACGTTCCAGGCCAGACAGGACTATAGAGTGAAAATCTACCTAAAAAACAAAAAGAATGAAAAAATGAAAAAAAAATGAAAAAGAAAAAAGCCTCAAAATAAATTAATAAGTTACAGTTCTAAGAATCAATAGTGGAAATATATTTAAGGCCTGTTACAGTTCTGATGTAAAATATCTCCAAAGGTTGTGTGTTCAAGGGAGGACCCCAAAGATAGTACCGTTAACAAGTGATGGGGTGGGGACACTGGGGAATTGGCTCAGCGGTTAAGAGCACTACCTGCTCTTCCAGAGGACCTGAGTTCAATACCCAGCAACCACGTGGTGGCTCACGACCATATCTATAATGAAATCTGGTGCCCTCTTCTGGACTGCCAGCATACATAGCAGGCAGAACATGTATACATAATAAATAAATAAATCTTTAAAAAAAAAAGTGGCCGGGCAGCAGTGGCACATGCCTTTAGTTCCAGCACTCGGGAGGCAGAGGCAGGCGGATCTCTGTGAGTTCGAGGCCAGTCTGGTCTACAAAGCGAGATCCAGGACAGGCGCAAAGCTACACAGAGAAACCCTGTCTCGAAAAACAAAACAAAACAAAAACAAACAAACATAACAAAGTGATTGGGGCTGTCAAGATGGGTGAGGTGCTTGCTGAGTTTGACCCCTGGAACCTACACAATGGAAGGAGAAAGAAAATCAGCTCCTGAAAGTTGTCTTCTGACTTCCACACATGATCTGTGGCAGACACTCCCTCTCTCTCTCTCTCTCTCTCTCTCTCTCTCTCTCTCTCTCTCTCTCCTCTCTCTCTCTCTCAATGAATGTAATTAAAGGTACCTGATGACCAGTCTGACGGCCTGAGTTTGAACCCATAACTCACACAGTAGGAGAGAACCAACTCCCAAAACTTGTCCTCTGACCTCCACACAGGCCATGATACAAACCCCCTTTAATAAATAATAAAATAAAATTTCAAAAAAAATGATTGGATCATGAGGGTGTAACCTCATCAATGGATGGATTTATTGATGAATTCATATAGGGTGAGCTATTAGAAAGTACTTCCAACCTTCTGGGGAAGTACATCCAACCTGCCTTTGAAATGTATACCTTGTCCCCACCCCCTTTCTCTCTTGGCTTCCCAGACACTGATTAGTGAGCAGCTACCTCTGCGGCATGTCCCCCCCACCACCTGCCATATTGTCTCACCTCATGCTCACATTGGGGGAGTTCGGCTGCCTTGAACTGAAACCTTAGAGACCACGAACTAAAATCTACTTCTCTCCTTTAAGTTGCTTAGCATAAGTATTTTTATTATTATTATTTTTATTCGTGTGCATTGGTGTTTTGTCTCCATGCATGTCTGTATGAGGGTCTCGGGTCCCCTAGAACAAACAGTTGTGAGCTGCCATATGGTTGCTGGGAATTGAACCAGGGTCCTCTGGAGGAGCAGCCAGTGCTCTCAACTGCTGAGCCATCTCTCCAGCCCCATTTATGTATTTTTTAGTTGTTGTTTTTGTAAGTCAAGGTCCACCTATGAAGCCTTGGCTGGCCTGAAACTCTATGTAGACCAGACCGCCTCCAATTCAGAGATCTGCAGACCACTGCTTCTTGAGAGAGCTACATACCATGGCTTCTTGAGTGCTGGGAATAAAGACATGCACCACCACACTAGGCTAGTTTGGGTATTTTAATCACAGTGATGAAACCTGGCTACACTAGTCATACCACTCTGAGAGCATCATGTGGGACCCACACTATAAAAGGATCATTAATAAATGACATGTCTTCCACAGGAGAGGTTCAGGGTAAGGCTCAGGTGATCAGGCCATTCAAAAAAAGACAAAACAGTAAAGATTATTTTGTCTAAGGCTGGGGATGTAGCTCAGTTGGTAGAGTGATTGCCTAGGATGATATGGCCCTGGGTTCAATCCCCCAACACCATATAAACTGGGCGTGATGGTAAACACCTGTAATTCTACCACCAGGCAGAGACAGGAGGATCAGAAGTTCAAGGTCATTCTTGGCTCCATAACAAGTTCAAAGCCAGACAAAGATACACGAAACCCTTTCTCTCCTTTGTTAGATTTTTATTCATGTGTACGTGTGTGTGCCCGTGTGAATAGGTGTATGAGATGCCTGTAGGACCAGAAAGGGGAGGTGGATTTCCTGAGCTGGAGTTACAGGTGGTTATGAAGAAGTACTCTTAACCACTGAGACATCTCTCCAGCACTGTGAGACCATTTCCAAAAAAATTAGAAAATTAAACAATTGGGACCAGAGAGATGGGTCAGCATTTAAGACCTCTTGCCGTTCTTCCAAAGGACCTGAGTCCAGTTCCCCGTACACATGCGGTAGCTCACAACCACCCATAACTCTAGTTCCTGTATATCAGACATCGTCTGACCACGAAGGGCACCAGACGGGTGTGTGGGACATATGTACATGTAAGAAAACACTCATACACATGAAATAAATCTGTTTTTTAAAAGACAGTTTTGCCTGGAACAGAGGAGATACCATGGTAACTGAGAAATGGCTGGGCTCAGGATATTTGAAGGACTTTGGGGTGGAAAGCTGGGATGTGAAGGACAAGAGGCAAAACTAGAATCGGTGGGTTAAAGTTTTAGGGAGGCTGATTACTTTCTAGTGGCTTTCCAACAATGGGCAGTGGGTTGCCCGTCGCCGAGGCATTCATACGTCCATACAAAATGGCTAGAAAGGGGATTCCCATAGCAGGTGGAGAGTTGGATCAAGTGACTCCTAAGGCCCTTACATGTGGATTGAATCTAAGTCTTCCTTTGTGACAGGGGAGTGCTGTACTACTGAGCTGCATTCTCAGCCCGTTGAAAAAGCTTTTTAGAAACAGAGATTTATTTTCTATCCATCTTATTTTGATTTTGAATTTTATTTTATTCCTGTTATGTGTGTGTGATCATGCCTCTGTGGTAAGTGCTTTTACCCACTGAACCAGCACATGCCACCACCGCCTGGCTCATTCTTACCGTTCTTGAGCAGTCTTCTGAAGTTTCATCTCCTGGGACGAGAGGCTGAGTAGGTACTTATGATGAATTAGCAGTGAGTGACTCAAGGAGATGTGTGTGTGTTGGGACGGGCTTTAAGTTTACCATTGGGAGCTTAGGAGAAGTTCCCTCTTAGGTGGTAACTGTCCAACCAGAGGAAGAGCTAGGCCAGCCAACCATCCCAGATCCACAGGAGACACCAGAGACAAAGAGAACCTGGTGGACAAGATAAATTCCTGGGTTGAGAATGAGGATTTTATTTATTTATTATTTGTATTTAGCCATTCTTGCTGAGGCAATTTTACCTTCTGGGAAATGAGAAGTTGAGAGTAGTTAGGATGAATTTGGGGAGAAATGGAATCAGGGGTTTCCCTGGGGTCTGTGTGTGTGTATGTGTGTGCGTGTTCGTGCGTGTGTTCCCTGCTTCCTCTCTGGTCTCTGTCTCTTCTCGCTTCCTCACAGTCCTCTCCCTTATTCTTCCAGCCTGGGACTACCTCCCCCTACTTGTGCTGAGTTCTCTGTGTGCAGTGGGTAGCTGTTCCAGCTTTGACCTCGAAGCACTGCCCCTAGTGAGGCAGCAGGCGACTGCCACACCTGCCTGTGACCTGCCCCTGGGGCGTGGCCCAGGCAGGACCTTAAGACCCGAGATGTGTATGTGTTCGCTCTCTTGGCTCCTCGTGATCCTGGATGCTGGATTACAGACCAAGTCAGAGTTCTCCAGAGAACCACACTGGACTGCACCTCACCTCTCCCGGATCCTGTAACCGACCCTTTATTGATTGTAAGTTACCCCGAAATAAACCTCTTTTAACTACCAGATAAACTACGTGGGATTGCCTCGTTAATTGCCGCTGTATCTGTGCCTCTCTTTGTTTCTTTTTCTCGCCCCACCACAGACCGTTTGGTTTTATTCAGCCAAAAGTCCTGAGTGGCTGGAGTCGCTTTCTTGTTTATTCATATTCTTTGTGTCTTTAACTATACTCGTCTCTGGCTTTGCCAGTGAGTAGGTCTCTGACTGGATCTGGTTTTTGTCTGTCTGTCTGTCTGTCTTCCCAAAGATCCTGTAATTCCAGAGCTTCTGATGAGAGGGCTTTTCTGAGAATTGGGCTTGGGATAGCCACCCAGTGTGCTGGTAGAGATGGCTAAGGACAATCTCCAATCCAGCAGTCGTCATGGTAACAGCCAGGGCGGGCCAGGCAGGGGATGTGCAACCACATGTGCTGACCTTTCTGTGGTGTCAGGTTTGAGTGGGAGCTAGCCGAAGCAAAAATACCAACAAGGCTTCCCTGTGGCCCAGCCCTCGGAGCTTCTCGTTGGGGTGAAGTGATGACTAGGGCAGCTAGCAAGAGAGTGAAGAGATGTAGAAGTATTGCTATAGCCACCTAGGGAAACGTGAGGAGAGAGGCGCGTACACACACACACACACACACACACACACACACACACACACACACACACACGCTGGCGCGCCCACGCTCCTCAGATCTCACCCACGACTCCTGTTGGGAACTGACCCTTGGAGGGCAATCAGCCGTTATTCCTGGAGGGTCGGCTCTCACCTCATCGCACAGTGGCTCTCGTGGGTGGCTATGTAAGGTCAGGACCTCATACACAGAGACTCCGGGACTTCTTCAAATCAAGTGTCGCTTTTTCCATACTGCAGAAGCCTTTATGGCTCCAAGGAAAAGATGTTTAAAATAAAATGGCTTATTCATTTGTTTTACTTTATTATTATTTTGTTTGTTGTTCAAGACAGGGTTTCTCTGTGTAGCCCTGGTTGTCCCGGAACTCACTTTGTAAACCAGGCTGGCCTCAAATTTGGAGATCTACCTGCCTTTGCCTCCCAAGTGGTGGGATTAAAAGTGTGCACACGACCGCCTGGTTAGATTTTTTTTTTTTTAAATAGATATATAAATGCAAAAGTCCAAAGACTCCCAAAATGAAGGGCATGGCCATCCTGCCCCAGCTTCACCCACCTCTCAAGGTCCTTTCCCACTTGATCCTCACCTCTGCTAGGTTAAGAGAGAGGGACAAATGCCAACTTCTCTGACCGAGACAGAAAGCCTAACTGGCAGTATGTTGAGTGTGAAGGGCACTTGGGCTCCTGGGCTTTCCCCCAGTGAAGGGGCTTTCTTTCTCCTATTGGGGCAGGCATCTGGGCACCATAACGGGGGTTGCCTAACATGCCTGCAGCCCCTGAAGAGGGAGGCAAAAAGGATATAGGGCACATTTTAGTGAGCTCCATGGAGAACACAGGTTTTCTGGGGATCCAGGCTGTTAAGTCACATCCATGGAGAGGTCTCAAGATTTCCTAATGTGCTTGCTTCCCTACAGGCGACAGAAAGTGACCCTGAGCCCAATGCTTGATTTTCTCCTTCTCTGATCCACCTAATGTCCTTCCTCCGGCTCTGTCTTTTCTGTCAGACCCTTGGCTCCCCTCTGATCCCTCCTTCCAGCTCAGCACCCTGGGCTGGGAGAGCTTCTCAGAGAATACAATAACAAGGTTGAGGGGCATCTGCTGGTTACCTGATGGGGGTAAGCAGGAAGCACAGGTCATTCTAGCTAGTGTTCCCACCAGCCCTTGGCCCCCGATGGCTCCACTAGACTCTCCCTATGCCTGCTTCAGACCAAGCCTGTCACGAGCTGGCTGCTCACTGGCCTAAGACAGGCCCTTTTCTGCTTCTTGCTCTATACTTTTCTTATTCTATTCCCTTTGCCCCAAACCTCTCTTTTAGCCTCAACTTGATGCCACCATTGAGTTGCCTTAGCCGCCCTGTGACCCCACGAAACTTTCCCTTTGTTACTATCTTAGCGGTCGGTCGGGGCTCCTTTCACACCTGCCCCTCTGTTGGAGTGAGTGCTCCGTGAGTCAAGAGGACCCGTGGATCTCCAGAGCCCCGCTGGGTGTCACTCACTGACATGTTCATGATGTTGGCCCAGGCTGGAGAGACTTCGGGGTCTAAAGGTGTGATCCAGAGTGGCCCAGACTTCCCCCGAGACTGCAGGCACGCATGCTTGCATGGCCGTGAGGATCCGGTGTCTGTGTCGTGCATCCTCGCCTTTCTCAGATCACAGCGGTGCCGTTCTCATCCAGTGCCAGGAAGGTTGCAGGGCAGGCGACTCCTCACCGCTGAGAAAACCGGAGATACCCTGCCCGGGACGAGGGCTGGAGCGCTGGAGCGGCAAGGTCTGGCCAGCGCGGACCTAGGCAGCTGCCTTCTGAGTTGCATTTCCACCCCATGGCTTTACCACACCCCATGGCTTTACCACACCTACCACAACGCCCTGAGAGCAGGCTCTGAGTACAGAGAGAAGGCAGAAAGCATCCTTACTGTCCTTCCTCCCTCCCCTCCTCTCCAAAGGCTGCAGCTGTGCTGCGTGATGTGGAACTGAGTGCAGTCTTAATTACCGCTCAGCCCTACTCATTAGTGCCTCTGGAAGCCAAAGAAGCCCCGAGTCAGGAAGCTTCCACCACTGCAAAGACCGGGACCTTCAGCCCCCGGAGCCCCACTAACCCCACATCTAGAGACTCAGTTCTATGTGACGTGGGGTCGGGACAGGGGAGAGGCTGGAGCTGGGGGGAGGGAAGGGGAGGCTTTGGCTCCCCTCGTGGGCTCTCTCACTCAAGCGTGCTGAGAATTTCAGGGACAGCATATGGTGAGACTCCACTGTGATCAGAGAGAGATGAACAAGTGATTAAATAAACCAGACACTCAAAGGCAGCGCACGGATGACTTACCTGTCTCAGAGGACATAAGCGTGGAGCCTGGTGTGTTCAGCATGCCCCCCCCCTTTTTTTTCCTATTGTGAAATGAAATGACTGAGCAGAAGGAGGAGGAGAGAAGGATGGACCCTGGAAATTATAAACTCATAGGTCCAATTTCAATATCTAGCAAACATCCTTCACAGAGAGCAACTTGTAAACACCCTCGAAGATCAAATGAGATAATGCGTAGGAAAGCACTTTTTGAACTATAAAGGGCTCTAGAAATATAAGATGTTATTCTGTAATATTTCTGCTCGGCGCCGACTATGAGACAGATGCTGCGGGGAGCCCGAAGATTTATGGTAATGGCTCCTCACCCACAAGGTACTCACACAATTTGAGCTGTTTCATTTAATTAGTCATCGCCTCTCATGTCTAAGTGGCCTCCCCACCTCTGCCTTCACCCCCCAATCCATTCATCTTGCACGGCACTGCCGGGTTAATCTTCCTGATGCATAGCTCCGCTCAAATACCTGTAAGGTTTCTCTTGCTGACTGCACAGAGCAGAGGCCTTGGTTTAGCAGTCCAGAGGCTTCATGATCTGGCCCTCAGGACTTCCTCTATCTCATTTCTCTTCTTCCATTGTGGCAGAGGGAAGATCAAATCACTTACTCAAGGCCACACAGACCCCAAGGGGCAGATGATGAAGCCAGACTCTCACACCCAGGTGTCTGATTCTGAGTCTATTGTTCTTTCTAGCATATCGCTGCTGACTTTGATATTGTAAAAGACTGAGTATTTGTGTCTTACTAAAATTTTTATGTTGGATGCTAATCCCATCATGAGGGTGTTCCAAAGTAATTTACTTCAGGGGAGTAATTAGTGGAGAGTCTGGAGCCTTTATGAATGGGATTAGGGAGTGCCCTGTAAGAGCAGGCCTGCAGGCCTCCAGCTATCTCTTTACCATGAGAGGATACAAAGAGAAAATGACACTCTGAAACCCAGAAGACAGCCTTCCCAGAACCTGCCTCTGCCTCCACACTAATCTCAGATTTTAGCCTCCAGAACTCTGAGGAATAAATGCAATTGTTTAAGCCTCCAGTTTATGGTGTTTTGTTGTAACAGCCGGAACAGACTGAAACAAATGGATAGAGCTGCCACAAAGATCTTCCCACACAGTCCTTTTCTTCTTCCTCAGAAAATTTCCTGAGGACCAGTTCCCGAGCACGTGATTACTTGATCTAAAGGCAATGATTTTTTTTTCTTTCCTTACTGGCAACCAAACCCAGGACCTCAGACATGCTAGATAACTGCACTGAGCTGCACCACAGCCCCAACATTAATATTTGTAATGGCTAGATAAATTGGCATAATTCTTCACAAAAAGGTTGATTTCTACTTTAGCTAATAATATGAATACATGCAAACTTCATGAGACTCTTCGCTCTGCTGTGAGTCAGCTTTGAGTGAGTTGCTGATTGGATAAGCGTTTTCGTTTGACTGTTGAGGTGAGGCTTTTTCTTTATTATTTTTTATTTTTATTGTTGTGGTGTTGGGAATTAAACCTAGGTCTTTGAGGATGATAGGAAATGCTTTGCCACTGAAAATGCTAGGTCTCCAGTGTTAGCATACCTTTGTATTTTGTCTTGTGTAATTAATGTCTTTAACAATCGCTGAAGTCCTTACATTTCAGAAGCTTCAATTTCAAAAAAGAAAAGGCTGTCTTGAAGAGCTGATACAGTGAAATCACTGCAAGGCTGAGATAAGATCCTGTACACAAGTTCAATACCATGTAAATCTTCGAGGCTGGAGAAATGGCTCAGCAATGAGGAGTGCTTCTTGCTCTTGCAGGGATCTGAGTTTGGTTCCCAGCACTGACATTAGGTGAAGTACAACTACCTGTAACTCCAGTTCCAGGGGGTCTGATCCTGTCTCCTGGCCTCTATGGGTACCAGCATGCACACACCCAGAGAGAGAGAGAGAGAGAGAGAGAGAGAGAGAGAGAGAGAGAGAGAGAGAGAGAGAGAGACATAAGTAATTTTTTTAAGTCTTGAGAGTAAATCTTTTGAAAGACTGAAATCAGTTGAGAGTATGCATAGTGGCAGAGTACTTGCCTAGCATACACTAAGCTTTAGGTTCAATTCCCAGGACTAAAAATATACTAAGATTTGAAAAAAAAAAAAAGTGAAGCCAATCATGGTAGCAGTGGCATATGCCTTTAACTTCAGCACTCAGGAGGCATAGGGAAGCAGATCTCTGTGAGTCTGAGACAGCCAGAGCTACGTAGTGAGACAGAAGAAGAAGAAGAAGAAGAAGAAGAAGAAGAAGAGGAGGAGGAGGAGGAGGAGGAGGAGGAGGAGGAGGAGGAGAAGGAGGAAGAGGAAGAAGGAAAGAAAGAGAGAGAGAAAGAAAGAAAGGAGAAGTGAGAGGCAAGAGGGAGGTAAGGGAACTTCAAATATTGTCTATTCTTTTTTTTTTTAAAAGATTTATTTATTAATTATTTATACAGTGAGTGTTCAGCCTGCAGGCCAGAAGAGGGCACCAGATCTCATTGTAGATTGTTGTGAGCCACCATGTGGTTGCCGGGAATTGAACTCAGGACCTCTAAAAGAACAGCCAGTGCTCTTAACCTCTGAGCCATCTCTCCAGCCCCTAAAGAGGTTTTTTGTTTGTTTGTTTGTTTTGTTTTGTTTTGTTTTTAAATATTGTCTATTCTTAAAGGAAGGACTTGGGAAGACCCCAGGGTCAGACGGCACTTCCCGATCCTGTCAGTGTGCCTTAGCAGACACACACTGTTTGCTTTCAGAGTCATTTTTTGACTCTGCGGTGACACTGAAATAGTGATACTTATTTTCTTATGTGGTGCTGAAGTATTTTTCTTTCTACTTTCTTTTTATCTTGGCAGTATTGAAAATCGAACCCGAGACCTTGCATGTGCTAGGCAAGCACCCGGTCACTGAGCTGTGTCTGTACCCTTCCCCGCTACAATTTTGTGATTTGACTAAATAATACACATGAAAATTAGGCCGGGCAGTGATGGCGCACGCCTTTAATCCCAGTGCTCGGGAGGCCTCGTGAGTTCGAGGCCAGCCTGGTCTACAGAGTGAGTTCCAGGAAAGGTGCAAAGCTACACAGAGAAACCCTGTCTCACAAAACCAAACAGAAAAAAAAATTGAAAGAGTATATGGGGAAAATAAAAATGTCTCCCACTTTCTCTGTATTCCAGGCACTCTGTCCCCTTCCCTGGTGACAGAGCTATTCCTAATCCACTGTGGAGCCTTCTGGGGATACTGCATGCATCCCTGAGCCTCTATCTGTGTTTGTTATTTGTTTGTTTGTTTGTTTGTTTTTGAGGCAGGCTTTCTCTGTGTAACCCTGGATGTCCTGGTCTAACTCACTCTGTAGACCAGACTGGCCTCTGCCTTCCGAGTGCTGGGATTAAAGGCATGTGCCACCACTGCCCGGCCTCTGTGCATTTCTAAGAGAAACAAAAGCAAATAATACATGACCCTTACTTTGTTATCTTGGAGACCATTCCCACTGACTGAGTCATCACGCAAGTGTACCACTCTGAGAGAACTCAGTGAACAAAATTCCATTTCACATCTACAAAGCAAACTTGCAAAGAGGTATTTATTTCATAAAAGGAATCTGTTTCCCTAGAAATTCCCTAAATGTTAAGCTACCTTCATATGTCTTAGTTATCACTCATTTTACTGAAATTATGTTTATATATTTATGACAGAAATAGTCTACGAAAACAAAGGCCATTTAAGCTGGAAATGATTTATTTAAAGTGAGCCGGTTGATAAAGATTATACTTCAGTCAAAACAATATATACTGGTCTGGTGAGAAAGTGGATGTATGTTTCAAAAGTTTCTTATGGGGCTGGCTAGTGGCTAAAAATGCTTACTGGGCAAGCCTAATGACCTGACATTGATCCCCTGAACACACATTTTAAAAAGGAAGAAAGAAAAGGGGTTGGAAAAACAGCTCTGGCTAAGAGCACTTGCTGCTCTTCCAGAGGATGTGGGTTCGGTTCCCAGCACCCACATGCTGACTCAGAACCGTGTGTAACCCCAGTTCTAGTCAATCTGACGTCCTCTTCTGGAGTTTCGGAGAGTTAGAGTCCATGGCCGTCATAGTGGGGAGCTGGCAGCAGGCAGGCCTGGTGCTGGAGCAGTAGCTGAGACCCTACATCTTGATCAATTAGCATGAGGCAGAGAGAGGAACACTGGGAATGGCGTGAGTCCTTGAAACCTCAAAGGCTACTTCTGGCAACACACCTCCTTCAGCAAGGCTACACAGTTCTTCCCAAACAGATCCATCAACTGAGGACCAAGTATTCAAACATGTAAGTATATGGGGGGCATCCTTATTTAAACCACCACATCCAGTTCACCAGAATCTTGTGTCCCAGCATGGGACATGACTTTTACCCTGAGTCATATCAAAAAGGGTATGCTCCTAAATCTAGCATTCATGGATTTATTGAAAATGTTCCAGGGGCTGAGCACACCTTTAATCCCAGCACTCCAGAGGCAGAGGCTGTCAGACTTCTGTGAGTTCAAGACCAGCCTGGTCTATATAGCAAGTTCCAGGACTACATAGAGAGACCCTGGCTCGAAAAACCAGAAAAGAAAAAGTTCCAGGGGCTGGGTGAATGGCTCAGTGGTTAAGAACACTGGCTGCATTTGAGTTTTTTTAATATGTAAATATTTTTAATATGTAAATATTTTTACTGTATTAATGTTTTGCCTGAATGAATGGTTGTTCACCACTTGTGTGTGCCTAGTCTCAGAGGAGGTCATAAGAGGGTATTGGAGTTACAGGCAGCTATGAGTTGTCCTTTGACAGCTGGGAATTGAACCCAGGTCCTCTGCAAGAGAGCCAGTGCTCTTTTTTTTTTTTTTTTTTTTTAAAGATTTATTTATTTATTACGTATACAGCATGTATGCCTGCAGGCCAGAAGAGGGCACCAGATCTCATTACAGATGGTTGTGAGCCACCATGTGCTTGCTGGGAATTGAACTCAGGACCTTTGGAAGAGCAGTCAGTGCTCTTAACCTCTGAGTCATCTCTCCAGCCCGAGCCAGTGCTCTTAACTACTGAGGCATTCTTCCTGCACCTGAAGGCAGTTTTGCTTTGTTTTACTTATTCTTTGAGAATTTTATACAATGTATTTTAATCATATTCTTTCCTCTCCCCTAATTCTCCCAGATCCTCCCCTACCTCACCACACATCCAACTTCATATCCCTTTCTCTCTCTTGAAAATAAATAAATAACACCACAAAACATCATGGAGTCACCTGGCACAGTGGTCCACGCCTTTAATACCAGTACTCAGGAGTCAGAGGCAGGGGGATCTCTGTGAATTGGAGGCCAGCCTGGTCTACATATTAAGTTCCAGGACATCCAGAGTTACATGCTAAGACCCTGTCTCAAAACAAAATAAACAACAAACAGCACCCAAGGAGTCCAGTTTGTATTGGCCAACCACTCCTGAGCATGGGGCCTGCCCTGGTGGTGTTAATATACCTACGGTCACTCCCCTGAAGACAACTGATTTTCCCTCTCACCCCAGCTGTCAATTGTGAATAGCTTCTTGGTTAGTGGTGGGACTTTGTGCCTACTTCTCTGAGGGAAGTTCTCGCAAGAACTGATTTGTACTTAAGAGGAGGCCTGGACAGATCAGATCTTGTGGTGGGTGGCTTTTCAGGCTTAGAGAAATCAGGCAGGAGCCACTCAGTGTTTCCTGAGCAAGAGTCATGATCCAGTGAAAGCCCAAGGTCTCTATGTTCAAAGCTTATGGGAAGAAGCATGTTAGGCTGAGTTATCTGAGGACTTTATGATACCCTGTGGCCTGCCATGGTAGACATGGCAAAGTGTCACTTAGAATAGCAACAGCAAAATATAAAAGACCTGTAGTTTGGGGAGGGACAGGCTTCTAGTTTGCCAGGATGAAGTCCGAGTGACTGCAGTATATGTAGTCAAGATAGCGCACAACCTCTCTGGCCAGCAAAACAAAGAGCGTCCCTTGGATGCTGGGTGAAACTGTAGAGGTAAACGTCACAGCCAACCTTCTCCAGGCTCTCAGAGAGGAGACAAATCCTAACCAGTCTCTCATTCCTGCTCTCCAAGAATCATCTTTCTAATGATTCCTGGAGGTGACTGTAGCAAACCAAGATGCTATCAGGGAAGAACCGGGGTAGAGGTTCCGGAGGGTAGGTCAGGATCTTAGGGAGACTGAATGAGTGGGAAGACTGGAAGACCTTGGGCTTCCTTGTAAAGCCCTTCACCATGGTTACACATACAGATGACATCACAGCTGGGCCTTCCAACAGTCTTGACCGGGCGTCTGTTAATTTTTTATTAATACATCTTTATTTCCACCATGTGTGCTGGTTAATTTTGGTCAGCATGACACAATTGGAGTCATCTGAGAAGAAGGACCTCACTTGAGAAAATGCCTGCATCAGACTAGCCCAGAGGCAAGCCTGTGGGACCTTCTTTGATTGCTGATCAACGTGGAAGGGCTCAGCTTACGGGGGTAGTACCATTCTCGGGAAGGTGGCCCTGGGGTCTGAAAAGAGGCAGACTACGCAAGTCAGGGGGAGCAAGTCAGTAAGCAGCACTCGTCAATGGCCTCTGCTTCAGCTCCTGCCTTGAGTTCCTGCCCCGACTTCCCTTCATGATGGACCATAAACTGTAAGCTGAAATAAATCCTTTCTTCCCCAAGTTGCTTCTGGTCATGGTGATTTATAACAGCAATAAAAAAAAAGCCTGACTAGGATACCATGGAAACCATATTTCTCACATTCATTTTGATAATTAGCACCTAATACAGAAAAGATACAGAGATAGCCTGGAGCACCTCCCACTAGTACCACCTTGAGCCTTTAACATAGGATCTCTGGGAAACATCTGAACCTTAGCATCACAGAAAAATGAAAACAACCCCCAACACAAAAATGTACACATGAATATTCGTTACTGAGTTTCTCATGACAGCCCAAAGTGCTTTTAACCTGTGCTGGCTAGTTTTATGTCAACTTGACACAAGCTGGAGTTATCTGAGAAGAAGGAACCTCAACTGAGAATATGTTTCCATGAGAGCCCAGCCCCTTGTGGGTGGAGCCACCCCTGGGTTTGTGGCCCTGGGTTCTTTTTTTTTTTTTTTTTTTAAGATTTATTATTTGTATGTGCATTGGTGTTTTGTCTGCATGTATGTCTGTGGGAGGGTGCCAGAGCTGCTGGAATTGGAGTTACAGACAGTTGTGAGCTGCCTTGTAGGTGCTGGAAATTATACCCAGGTCCTCTGGAAGAACAGCTAGCACTCTTAAACCACTGAGCCATCTCTCCAACACCCTGGTCCTGGGTTCTTTTTTTTTTTTTTTTTTTTTTTTTTTTGGTTTTTCGAGACAGGGTTTCTCTGTGTAGCTTTGCACCTTTCCTGGAACTCACTTGGTAGCCCAGGCTGGCCTCGAACTCACAGAGATCCGCCTGGCTCTGCCTCCCGAGTGCTGGGATTAAAGGCGTGTGCCATCACAGCCCGGCTGGTCCTGGGTTCTTAAGAAAGCAGGCCTAAGCCAGGCATGGTGGTGCACTCCTTTAATCCCACCACTTGGGAGGCAGAGGCAAGTGGATCTCTGAGTTTGAGGCCAGTCTAGTCTACAGAGTGAGTTCCAGGGCAGCCAGAGCAGTTACACAGAGAAACCCTGTCTTGAAAAAAACCAAAGGGGGGGGGGGGAGAAAAGAAAAGAAGGAAGGAAGGAAGGAAGGAAGGAAGGAAAGAAAGAAGGAGGGAAGCTGAGCAAGGCAAGGAGAATAAGCCAGTAAGCAGCACCAACCCCTCTATGGCTCCTGCATTAGCTCCTGCCTCCAGGTCTCTGCCCTGTTTGAGTTCCCATCCTGACTTCCTTTGTTGATGAACAATGATGTGGAAGTGTGAACCAAATAAACCCTTTCCTCCCCAACTTGCTTTGGTCATTGTGTTTTGTTGCAGCAATAGAAACCCTAACTAAGATACAACCCAAGACCATCTGCCCAGGGGTGACACTGCCCACTGTGAGCTGGGCATCAGTCATTATTAGTAATAAAAGAAGGGGCAGGGCATGCCTTTAATTCCAAATCCCAAGACTTGGAAGGCAGAGGAAATTGGACCTATACGAGTTTGTCAACAGCCTGGTCTACATAGTGTGTTCCAAGCCAGCCAAGGTTAAACAGTGAGACCCCAGACACGCACGCGCGCACAAACACACACACACACAGTGTAACATATGGCTGTTCCCCCAGCCTCCTCACCTCCCCACTCCTAGAATGAGCCATACAAATTGGGGGGGGGGGGGGTGAAGGCAACTTAAGACGTGTCCCTTTCTTTAGAGGAAACAGAAAGGCTTCTCCAACAACAGCTGTCTCTGTATGTGGCATCAGTTGCCAGATCATGTATGTTCATATGAATGTGGGTAAAAGTGTATCTTTAAGAATGTATTCTTGCTGGGCGGTGGTGGTGCACGCCTTTAATCCCAGCACTCGGGAGGCAGAGCCAGGCGGATCTCTGTGAGTTCGAGGCCAGCCTGGTCTTCAAAGCGAGTTCCAGGAAAGGCGCAAAGCTACACAGAGAAACCCTGTCTCGAAAAATCAAAAAAAAAAAAAAATCTATTCTTACTAGGCAGTGGTGGCGCACGCCTTTAGTTCCAGCACTCAGAAGGCAGAGGCAGACAGAGATCTCTGGGAGTTCGAGGACAGCCTGGTCTACAGAGAGACTTCCAGGACAGGCTCCAAAAAGCTACACAGAAAAATCCTGTCTCGAAAAACCAAACAACAACAACAAAAAGAATGTGTTCTTAGTGTTTTTACTCTCAGGCTTTTCACATGTTTTAATGTGAAAGTGTTCCTTTACTTCAGAGGAATGTGGGCAGAAGGCTGAGGAAAATTCGTCCGCTTCAGACCTGACACTGTACACGTTTTTCTTCTGCTCTTCAGACACTCGCTGGACAGGCTGTCTTTTCTTTCAGGGGTGCCCCCGTGTGCCGGGGCAGAGGGGCTGTTGCTAGAGGATTGTGCAAGGGTGTGGCAGGGGCTCGAGGACCCCAGGAGGGCCCCTCCAAGCTGCACTGCCACCTCGTGGTCGGGCATGGGCCCACCTCTGGGTAAGGCCCAGAGACTGGGCATTCTTTGAAGAAAACCTTTAACTCAACAGCATTCCTTCCAACACTCTTCTTGTTGCCTTTTACTATCATAAAAGTATTTCATAAAACCCAGGGAAAGTGTAAATAAGGAAAAAGAAAATAAAAACGTTATTAAATCCAATCCCTAGAGATAACCAGTAAAGGCCCTTGGGTATATATTGTTCCAGTCTTTTTTCTAGTTCTGTCTTTCTTTTATTCTTTCAGAAAAAAATGAGATTATATATTGTTTTTAATAAGCTACATACTTATATGAATATCTTTCTACTGGTTAAATGTCATTCTGTGACATCAAGTGATTTTTACTTATTTATCTTTAAATATTTATTTATTTCAAATTATGTGTATGTGTATATGGGTATGTACATGTGAGTGCAGGTGCCCATGGAGGCCGGAGGCATTAGGTCTCCCTGGGCTGTAGTTACAGGAAGTTGTGAGCCATCCCACATCAGTTCTGGGAATCAAATTCAGGTCCTTAGCAAGAGAGGTACCTGTTCTTAACTACTGAGCCACCTTTCCAGCCTCTATTTCTTTCTTTATTTTTGTTTTTCTAGACAGGATTTCTCTGTGTAGTTCTGGCTGTTCTTGGAACTCACTTCATAGACCAGGCTGGCCTCTGAATTCACAAAGATCCACCTACCTCTGCCTCCTGAGTGCTAGGATTAAAGGCGTGCATTGCACTGCCATATCAGCTTATTTATTTATTTTTAATAAAAATTTTTTGCTGTATGGTGGTGGCACACACCTTTAATCCCAGCACTTGGGTGGCAGAGGCAGGTGGGATCTCTATGAGTTCGAGGCCAGCCTGGTCTACAAATCGAGTTCTAGAACAGACAGAGCTATTGCACAGAGAAATGCTGTCTCAAAAATTTGTTTTAATGTATGTGAATGTGTATGAGCCTGCATGGGTGTATGTGTATATTTGCTCCGTGGGAGCATAGGAGCCTGACAGCCACAGATGTCTGATCGCGTAGGACTGGAGCTGGAGGCTGATGAGAGCATCCTTTGGATGCTGGGAGTCAAAACTGGTCCTCTGGAAGAGCAACCAGTCCTCTTAACCACCGAGCCATCTCTCCAGCCCCTCATCTTCACTGTGAACACAGGGTTGATCTCACAGTATCATGTTCTTTCTTTCCTCTTCTTCTTTTCTTCAGACAGGGTCTTGCTATGTAGTCCTTTCCTGTCGGATGTCTACACATCCCCTTCCTTTGCAAGTGATGTGACTTGCAGCCTTCCACGTTGTAGGGGAATGGTCTCCATTGACCTGTTAAAGGCCCATGTGACTTTGTGCTTTAGTCACTGAACTGTGAGGGACACGATGGTGTCACTCCCTGCAGACCATTCCTTAAGAAAGATGGCAGTTTCCCCCACTTTCTTTCCCCTCTGCCACGATTCCGGACATAGGCTGTGTCTTCCGCTTGACCGGAGAACAGAAGTGGTAATACAGAGTAGAGCCACCGAGGAACCCTGTCTGATACACAATATACACAAATGAACCTTTGATCTGTTTATTGCTGAGATATAATGTGTGATAAGCTAATTAAAAGACATTTACATGTGAAGGTTATTATTTATGCCATCACAAGAAATTCTTGATGGGAGGATTGGAAGAAAGGGCTCTTTCTAGCTCCTGGGTCATAGCTCCAGACCTTCTCCATATCCAATCCAGCCTCAAGCAGCTCAAAGACATGACTTTGGGGGACCTGAGGCTAGGCCAGTGCATCCAAATCGAGGGGTTGAATGGAGAAGCTGGGAGTGGAGCAGTGCTTGTCACACGTAGTACTCAAGTAACTCGTGTGCTGTATGGATAATTTGTTGGCGTTCCGGTGAAGAATCTAGTTCCCGGCTCTCGAAGCTCTTCTCATTAGAAAACAGAAAAAATGAAGATGTGGATGACATGACATAGTGAAGTGGTTATTATTAAGTTAATTTACTTTGTGTCTGTGCATGTGCATGTCTGTGGGCACATGTATGTGGAGGTAGGAAGTTGGCGTAGGGTATCTCCAGGTTACATATTGAGGCAGATTCCCTCACTTGAACCCAAGGCCTGCTGACTTGGCTCTTCTATCTAGCCAGCTTGCTCCGGATACCCCTTGTCTCTGCCTCCCATCATTCCACCTGGCTTTTATATGGGTGCCAGGGATCCCAACTCTAGTTTCTCAAGCTTGAGTGGCAAGTACCTACTGAGCCATCTCCTAAGCACTCATTGTGAATTTTCTTCTTTCTTTCTTTCTTTCTTTCTTTCTTTCTCTTTTTTTTTTTTTTTTTTTTTTTTTTCTAGACATGGTTTCTCTATGTAGCCCTGGCTGTCCTGGAACTCGCTCTGTAGACCAGGCTGGCCTCAAACTCACAGAGATCTGCCTATTTCTGTCTCCCTGGTGCTAGGTGGGATTAAAGGCATGTGCCACCATGCCTGACACTCCAATTTTTAAGAGACCATTTCATTTCATTTAAGAGGTTTGATGCTGAGTGTGGTGACCTACACATCTAATCCCAGCATTCAGGAAGTGGAGGCCGGAGAATCAGGAATTCAAGGCTAGTCGGGGCTACACATGACTCTAAAGAAGCAAAAAGTTGATATTAATATGGAAACGCCGTCATTCTTGTATTTTTGGAATTAAGAAATGTGTTTGTAAATAAAAGGATAATGATAACAAACGGTAGTATTTTCAATTAACTTACTAAAAATATAGCTGTCCTCACGGGCCCCTCCCCTAATGCTTTCCTGGTACAAGAAATTCTAAAACTCAGGAAGTGCTATTTCAAGTGTGAAAGGATGGGCACATGAGGAGAGGCACAGCGTGTCCTCAGAGGTGGGCCAAGAACAGCTCTGTGGAGGCCTCAAGGGGCAGCATAGACCTGTAAACGCACATCCGGGGCACCAAGTCATAGCACCCATTCGGAGAGCTCAGGGAAAGGAAGCCGGGCTCTAACCCCCCACCCCCACCCCCAAGCATGTGATTGGCTGTTCTGACTAAGGTGAGATAGGCCACCGGAGGAAGAGTTGACGTCACTATCTCTTTCTGGAAACATCGCTGACAGAGTGCGAAGACTACAGTAAGTGATAAAGGCAGGCTCTAATTCAGCCCCCCGGCTAAGTGAGGCTTGATGGAGGGGTGGAGCTTAGCTGGGTCAGGAGAGAGGTCAGTGGTCCGTCTTCTCTAAGCCACTCAGCAGGTACTAGGTGCGGGTGCTCACTATCAACTAACGGAGACAGATGCAGCCTGGACACACACAATCAGGTCGGTCCTGGTTCCTTTGCCAGTTCTTGGTGTGAATGACCCAGCAGAATCTCTGGATACGCCGGCAGGAAGAATAAGCCAAGAGTCCTCTTCCTTCCAGGAGAGGGTTAGTGTGGCCTGTCCTAGGAGGATACAGGAACTCCCAAGGCAGGAGAGACTGAGAAACACAGCTCAAATCCCTTGGACAGAAGAAGGAGAAACTTGAATTTGTCCTGCGGTTCTGTAGACCGTAACTGGCCTGTTGGGCGGTAGGAGAGGATGCTGCCAAGCCTTGAGACTCCAGGGATGGTCCTGGGAGCACCAGCCTGTCACATAGACTCCATCAAGCCCCATCTGGACAAACGGTTCTGCTCTAGACTGAAATGGTGAATCTAGATCCTAGGAAAGGCTGGGCCTGAGTCAGGTACAGTCATGACAGGTGGGGAGGGCAGCATTTGGGGCACGTTAAGGACAGGAATTAGTGAGAGGGTGGTGTAACAGACAGCCAGAAATAGCCTAGAATGTGAAGATTGGGAACCAAATGGGAATAGAGGGTGAGAGTTGAATGCTTGGGTCAGAGCTGATAAAGCCATGTTAGCCTAAAGTGTAACTCGAGCCAGGGGTCAACAGAGGGGCTGATGGAGGGTCTGGGGGAGAGTGGGCCACTGGAGGAAGACAGTGGTGACAGGAAGAGGAGACAAGGGGAGAGAAGGAGGAAGCAGCTAGAATCAGGGAGCTTGGTGTGGTGGTACGTGCCTGTAATCCCAGCTCTTAGGCGGAAATTGAAGGATCCAGAGTTTGAGACCCTATCTCAAAATAAACAGAAATCGCCAGAAGCCGCGAAAGCGCGGGTCAGAACAAGTGTAGGTATGGCAATCTCAGCTCTGTATAGATAAATGCAAAGCATTCGGGGATGTCACAGCTTGTCATGCTTGTCCTCAAAATTTAAGTTTGGGGAGCAGGAGAGGTTGTGAGCGTCGAGGTCAGAAATGCTGCATCGCTAGCTTATACCAGAACGAGCCTGTTTTTCTACACTCCTTCGGAAGCAGGCGATCTCGGAAGAGCCATCCTAAAAATCTAAAACGTTCTTCTCATGAGGCTGAGCTCAGACGCACAGGGCTGGCGCGGAGCAGACCCGGGGCCGCACAGTCGCGGCCTGCACGGTACCCGCACCGGGTCCACCGGCCGATCAATCTCCGCCCCGTGGGCGGGGGCGGCACCGGCTGCCCCAGGTTCATGCTGGAGCGACCCGCACCTTCTTCCCTCGGTCTCAGCGCCAGAGGCCGGAGCGGCCACCGGAGCGAGACCTTGACCCTGACCCGGCCCGGAATGCTCCGCTGGGCGCTCCGGGGCTCGCCGGGGCGGAGAGCTGCAGTCCCAGAATCACGAGCAGAGGGCGCTCGCGGGATGCCCCGGGTCAGGGCCGGGTGGGGCGGAAAGCACAGGTCCTACCACCCGCCGGGCCATCGGCCACTGTGGTAGATCCCTAGAGGCGCGGCGTGGGCGAGGAGCCACAGGAGGGAGTAACTAGGTCCCCGCGGGGCGGGACAGCTACTCGCTGCTCGCCCGGCGCCTTCCACCGGCGGGAAGCCGAGCGGAGAGTGGCAGAGAATCATTTGCGTCCAAAAGAGGGAGATTTTCCGGTTTACAGGCAGATGGAACTGGAGCCCACGATAACCGCATCCCCACCACACAAGCGCCCACCAGAAGGCGCAAAAACCCCTTTGTCATTATACAAACATTTGTGCCGGGGAGCCCACGACAACCGCATCCCCCACCACACAAGCGCCCACCAGAAGGCGCAACGACCCCTTTGTTATTATACAAACACTTGTGCCGGGGCACTAACGTGAGCCCACAGCCGGAACCAAGCAGGTTCCTTTGGAAAAACACGTACACACGAAGCGCCACCTAAAATGTCTGTCACTCATTAAACACATACCCCGAACCTAGGACTGTGCCAGACACATTCAGGGTAAGGCAGATGTGAGTGTTTGCAACCTGACTTTCCTGACTGTGCCCCTCAAGGCAGGGCTTGGTAATTCTCCCACTCCTCCCTAGAAATCCACTTACACAGCGCTTTAGTAGATCACGTGGGTTTTATTGAGGGCTTCTAGAGGAGAGAAAAGAAAGGGAATTTACACCATCGGGCAGAGGGTGTAACCTCATTCTTCCAGGAAGTTCTTCGCCTTTTGGGCTGTTTCTTATGGACCCTTTATTTGAGCAGCCTCTGAATTTTGCCTACGTTTAGCTGCACCCTCCAAGACCCTCCACCAGGCATTGCCACATCTTACCCGTGTTTCATGCAGACAGGAGTGGCTAGGTACTGCATCTCTTAAATTGCTCATGGGAATGCACACTTGCCTTCACCAGGCAGCCTGCTCAGCAGTCTCTTCTACAGATAGTCAACAACAACAACAACAACAACCCCCTTCTCCTTCCTTCTCTTTCTTTCTGTATGTGTTCACAGATGTACATACCCATTCGTGTGCATGTGAAGGCCAGAAACCAATGTAGGTGTCTTCCTTTATTACTTTCCACCTTAATTTTTATTGCATTTATTTGTGTTTGTGTGTGTGCACAAACTCACACTTGTAGACGTCAGAGGACAACTTGTAGGAATCGATTCTCTCCTCCTAACACATAGGTCCTGGGGATCAAACTCAGGGACTCAGTCTGGGTGGCAATAGCCTGTACCCACTGAGCCATCTCATCAACCCTCACCTTATTTTTTGAGACAGGGTCTCTTAAAACCTGGAACTCACCATTGTAACTAGACTGGTTGGCCAGTAAGTCCTGGAGATCCGCCCAGGGCTGGGATTACAAGTACCATCGTGGAGAGCTGGGGATCTGAACTCTGGTCCTCATGCTGACACAGCAAATACTTTACCCACTAAGAATCCCCACCCCCACCCCTAACACATACCTTCTCCCACCCAACTAGCCTAGAAAGCCCCATGAGGTAGGCATTATTCCTGCCTTGCAGATAAGGCAGCTAAGGCTTAGGGAGGCTAAGTAACTTCCTCAATTTCACGTGGAGTGAGAGAGAGAACCAGCACGTCCACTCGGGCGTCAGTCTCTTCCCTTCCACAAGGCACCGCAGACAGGGTCAGACTAAAAAGCCACATCTAGGGCAGCATCCTCGGTGCATCTGTGAGTGAGCACTGATCATCGCAGATGTAGGTTCCACATCAGAAGAGCGTGTGCTGCCCCTTGCTGAATTCCGTGACTCTTCGGCGTTTGGACTTGAAGCAATGTTGCTCAGACACAGAAATTATACCAGATCAGGCATAACATTGCACATGAGAGTCTGAAATAGGAAACTTGTGACCTTGAGGCCAGTCTAGGCTACACAGTATGACCCTGTCTAAAAATTAAAATCACCAACAACATAAAAAGAAATTATGTCAGAAAGTTAAGTTGGATAACCTAATTATACATTTATGTTCCTATATATTGTTCAAATCTAAATGTAAGTATGTGTCCCCATTTGAGGGCAAGATGAGCCCTGCTTTCCCACTGGGGATTTCTCTCATGGAAACTTTTGACATGCAGTACTTTGAATTGTAAGTCTTTCTCACAGTCTCTCAGATTTTGGACTAACTATAAGTGTTATATATCTGAGCTCTATAAACAGTATATGCATATAAGCATGATTCAGAAACTTGCATGGTGGCACCTAAGTTCCACACATTACATCTTTTCTTAAAATTTTGTGTGTGTGCATGTGTGCGCCCAGGTGGAGACCAGAGTTCTACCTCAGCATTGTTCCTCAGGAGCTATCCACCTTATTGTTGTAAGACAAGATCTCTCCCTGGGTTGATAAGTAGTCTAGGCTGGACAGCCAGTGAACCCCAGGGGTCCCCTGGCCCTGTCTCCCCAGCACAGAAATTATAAGCACTCATTTTTAAACTTGGGTTCTGGGGATTGGATTTATGCTAGCAAGGCAAGCGTTTTTTCTGACTGAGCCATCTCCCAGTTCTCTATACATATTACATAAGCATAAAGCATAATAATTACAACGACCTGTGAGATGGGTACTATTATTTTTCAAAAATATTTTTAGTGCACTACTGTATTCTCAGCACTGGGAAGTAGACGCAGGAGGAGTTCACGGATAGCCTAGGCTATATGACAAGACCCTGTCCTAAAACAAAGACATTTAAAATTGAAGTTTAATGTACATGTATTGGAACGCACAAATCTTCTAGCTTTTAACACGTATATGAACTCACATAACCATCACCACAACCATTCAAGACACAGAACATTTCCATTGCTCCAGAAAGTTCCTTTCTGTCCACAATAGTCAAACTGACACATATCATAAATTACTGCTCAGTGGTCGTCCACTACGTGAATGCGTCACAGTTTGTTGTGTCCTTATGTGTGGATGGACTTTTGGCTTTCGTGTCTTTGGCTGTTACCACAGCGCTCTGAACACGGACATAGATTTTTAATTTCTTCTGAATAAATACTCGCGAGTTATTCTGAGCACGAGTAAACACATATTGGAAAAACTGAGTCCTAAGAGTCTAAATCACTTATCTCAGAATAGCTTGCACAAACACAGCATTCTGGAGTTCCTTTAATTGGGGATATATTTTAAAAGGAAGCCGGGATCGGGAGAAGAAAAGGCAATGGGGTGGTAGGAAGGGACAAAAACCCAGGGAAGCCACCTTTGAACCCTGCGTCCTGAGCGAGGGTGTCTCCCGCGCGCGCCGTCTGTGGTCGGCTATCCGGCCCTGGAGTTCAGCCACTCCTTGTCATCCTCTCAGGCTCCCGGGCCCGCCTGTGCCTGCAGCCCAGGACTGTCAGCCCGGAAGCGGCGAGCAGGCGCGAGCTGCAGCCAGCCGCCCTTTAAAGCCGGGACACCCGGCAGCACGAGGCTGCAAGGTTTCCCAGCGCAGTTCTCCGTCGGTCCTGCAGGGGGAGCCACGGCCCCCGCGGAGGCCGGTCACAGGCGGCTTGCATCTCAGAGGGCGGCCCGGAGCCCACTCCGGCTTTTGGCGGGAGTTATTTCAGAAGCTGGCGCCCAGCCTCCCACCCCAGCGGTCAGCCCAGCACACGTTCAACGATCCTTTCTCTCTTTTGTCCTCTGAGTGATTTTTTTTTTTCTTTCTCTTAAAGGACACTGCTCATGTAGAGGAGCAAAATCAAACATCTCGGCTGAACTACCTTCGGCTCGAAAAGCACTGACTCCAAGAGTCTCGCAGCGTGGTCGACACCGAAACAGAAGTGGAGGAGAAAGTTTTAAATGTTGCTATTTTACACAGACAGCCATTCGAACCAGAAAATGCCATCCAGCATACAATGGGTAATTGAGTAGAAAGCAAACACATTTTCATCAATAAAATGGGAACTGACTTTTTTTTTTTTTTTCAAGTCTAAAGATTCGCTCTTAAGAGGTCCAATTTACTTTCACATGTCCTTTTGCTCTGATATTTTAGTTTACTTGAAAGGAAGAAGTGGAAATCTTAAGTGGCCCTGATGAAAGGAAGCGGAAGCCCAAGAGGCCTCATCACTCCGCGGCTGTCCTCAGGTGTCCCTTGGGTTTCTGGCTAAACACTCCAGAAGCAAGAGCTGGTGGTTTCACTGGGGAAAACCGAGGGATGAGAAGCAGATTAGTGAGCCCCACAAAATGCAATGTCACAAAATACAAAGCGTCACTAGTGGTGAAAACTCACATGTTCCTAAGACTGCCACCACCCTATCAAAGTTGGACATGGCGGTAAACACCTGTAATCCCAGCACTCAAGAGGCTGAGGCAGGAGGATTTTCAGTTCAGGTTGACCTCCAACTTATTATGTAGCTGAGATGGGTTCTGACCTTCGGTCTTCACTGCCCGAGGCCTGGGATGATAGATAGGTGTGTACTACACAGACTGGCTGAATTTTCAAAACATTTATTAGCTGGGCATGGTGGTGCACACCTTTAATCCCAGCACTCAGGAGGCAGAGGAAGGCAGATCTCTGAGAGTTCAAGGCTAGCCTGGTCTACAAATCTAGTTCCAGGGTAGCTGGACTTTTTCATCCAGACCGTTGGCTCCCCAATAATGACATGGAGACTTATTATTAACTACAAAAGCTCAGCCGATAGCTGACGCTCGCTTCTAACTAGTTCTCACAACTTAAATTAACCCATTTCTATTGATCTATGTGCTGCCACGGGCTCCTGGCTGTTACCTCTCTCCTCCTGCATATCTTGCTTGTTCTCCGTCTCTCATGTCTCTTCCCTTCTTCTTCCCAGCATCCTCTGTGCTTAGAAACCCTGCCTAGCTATTGGCCGTTCAGCTTTTCATTAAACTAGGGCCCGAAGAGGGTGTTGGGTACCCTGGAACTTGAGTTACAGACGGTCGTGAGCTGCCTGGTGCAGGTGAGAACCAAATCCTAGGCCTCCACAAGAGCAGCACGTGTTTTTAACCACCGAGTCATCGCCACAGTCCTGATCGAACGCCTGGATTTTTTTTTAATTAATTAATTTGTTTTTTTAACTATGCTGGGGATCAGATCTAGGGCTTTGTGCTTGTCCCCTGCCACAGAGCCCAAAATTTAACTTTTCAAATAGACAAGGTTGAAGCAGTAGAAAATATCTGCAACATTTTCTTATTTCTTTTTTTTTTTGGGGGGGGGGAGCAGGGATGGGGTGGAGACAGGGTTTCTCTGTGTAGCCCTGGCACTCTAGATCAAGCTGACCTCGAACTCAGAACTCAGAGATCCACCTCCCTCTGCCTCCCCAGTGCTGGTACCAAAGGTGTGAGCCACCACCGCCCTGTTATTTTCAACCAAGTGTCCCTGTTAAGGTTTCTCCTAGAATTAGTTTCCCACAGGCTCTGCTTCATTGCTAGTAAATAGTCCAAGCCTAAAGTTTCCTCATGTGTGAAGTTCTTTCTTTTTTTCTTTGTTCACTCCTAAAATGTAGCACTGCTTGCTACACTGTTGCTCATCTTGCTTTTCCTCTTAATATTTATTATTTAGTTTGAGACAGGATCTCACATACACAGTCCTTGCTTGTCGGGAACTTGCTATGTGGGCTGTCCTGGAACTCACAAAGATCCACTTAGTCTCTGTGTCCCTAGGGCTAGGATTGAAGGTGCAGGACACCACTCCCAGCCTTCCCCCCACCTTGATAACTTGAAGGTCTCACGTCACAGACAGCCACCTCACGTCACTCTTCTTTCATAACATGATAGTATCCTATTGCATAAATTAACCATATACTAATCATCCAGCCCTCTTATCTGTGGGCATTCAGGTTTGTCACAGTAATGTTGCTATCACAAACATATTATAATAGCTATTAGACAAGTCACTTACATTTGGGGTACGTTCCTAGGATTGCAGCTTGCAGAGGTGCAAGCCGTGCACTTACAGTTTTGAGTGATGCTGTCAGACTTCTCCTGTGGAGGCTGTCCCAGCCCACTCTCCTGTTTCCCCCACCCCTCACCTAAGGAGTGTTATCAAAGGATTAGCTTTTTTGACAAACTCTTAATGAAAGCATTTCCAGCTACTTTTATCTTTAAAAAAAAAGAGGTTAGACACTTCTCTCTATATTTAAAGTTCACTGCATTTCTTTGTATGGTCTTTTATAACCTTTGCTTATTTCTTTTATTGTGTTATCAGATTTGAAATACAGTTTTGCTTATTTCTAGGACGTTTCATAAGTGGGTTAGTTTTTTGTGACTTGTTTCAAATACTTTCCCAAATTTTGCATTTTTTTTTTTTTTTTTTTTTTTGGCTACAGGGTCTTATGTAGCTGAGGGTGGCCTTGAATTCCTCATTCTCCTGCCTCTATCTCCCAAGTGCTGAGATTACAGGCATGATACCCAACTATATTGTCTTTTGATTTGGCGTATTTATTGCTATTCTTGCCTTGTAAGCTTGTTCTTTGTTGTTTGTTTGTTTGTTTTCTCTGTGTGTGGGGGGGTTAGAGGGAGGGGGAGCACTCACATTAGTGTGTGCTTTTTGTTGTTGTTGTTTTGTTTTTCAAGACAGGTTTCTCTGTGTAGCCCTGGCTGTCTGGAACTCACTCTGTAGACCAGGCTGGCCTCGAACTCACAGAGATCCAACTGCCTCTGCCTCCCAAATGCTGGGATTAAAGGTGTGAGCACACTCCCACCCCCAACTCCCCACCCCCACCCCAACACCCACACCCACCCCCGGTGATGATGGAGTTTTCTTATCACTGCCTGTAGTGTGATATGCCACAAAGGTGACACAGGCCTGTAATCCCAGAATCTGGGAGTCTGAAGCAAGAGGATTATGAGTTCAAGGCCAATGTAGGTTACATAATCTCTAAAAACAATGAACAAGCAGGCTGGGGATGCAGCTCATTGGTATGAGTGCTTGGTAGAGTGTCTGCCTTGTGTTCAGGAAGCTCTGGGTTTGCTCCCCAACACTGCAAAAGCTAAGCAGGTGCCTGTAATTCAGGAGACACAAGGATCAGGAATTAAAGGTTATCCTTGGCTACATAAAGAGTTCAAGTAAAAAACAAACAAACAAAAGACTGGGTGGTAGTAGCTAATGCCTTTAGTCCCAACTGGGAGGCAGAGGTAGGCAGATCTGCAGGGTGGAGGGAGCCAGCACTGTACAGAGAAACCCTACCTTGAAAACCCAAAAACAAACAATAACAAAAACAAAAAAGAAGAGTTCAAGTTCATCTCTCTTCTCTCTGAGTTCTAGGTCAGACTCGTCTACATTGCAAGTTCAGGACAGCCAGGACTACATAGTCTTGTCTCTAAATAAATAAATAATAAATAAGTAAAAGTGTTTAGGTCCAACCTGGGATATATGAAACTATGTTTCAAAAATAAAACATAAATAAATAAATATAACAAGCAAACAAATAATTACATAGTCGTGTATGTGTGTGTGTGTGTGTGTGTGTGTGTGTGAGAAAGAGAGAGAGAGAGAGAGAGAGAGAGAGAGAGCGCGAGCGCAAGCCAGAGGGATAGATAGTCCATCACGTCAGGGAGCCCTGGCAGTGAGGGACAGGTAAGGCAGCAGCAGCAGGAGCTGAGGACTCACATCTTGAAAGGCAAGCAGGAAACAGAGAGAACAATCTGGAAACTGCAGGAGTATTTAAACTCTCAAGGCCGGCCTCCAGTGACACCCCCTCCAACAAAGCCTGGGGTCCTAATCCCCAAATAGTGCCACCAACTGGGGACCAAGCATTCAAATGCCACTCTTTGGGGGGACATCCCACTCAACTCTGCAGGTACCTTCCACCTTTTGTCTGAGACAGGATCGCTCATTGGCCTGGAGCCTTGCCAAGTAGGCTGGGCTAGCTGGGCTAGCTGGTGGACACTCGCCTGAGAGTCTCCTGTCTTCTCCAACCTTGCCAATTTTGGGATTATAAGCATGTCTCACCATTGCACATCTTTTCACAGGAGTTCTGGGGATCCAAACCAGGTCCCCACCCTTTAAAGGCAAGTGCTTTACTGGCTGAACTATCTACCCAGTCCTTGTCTTTTGTTATATTATATAATAATAATAATAAAATAATTTGTGTGTGTCCTTGTTTTTTTGGTGCTGGGCATTGAACCAAAGCCTCATGGGGGCTAGGCACACTCTACCTAAGCCATACCCTTTACTTTGTTAGTGCTTTTTAATGACTCGGGGAGCTGTGATAATGGATAGTATTGATGACACAGTGTGGAAACACATCTCAATATTTTGCATTCATCCTTATGGGAATAATTTCCATTTATAAATTGAAGTGGACTTGGAGAGCTCAGCTCCTCTTGCATAACTCGGGAGATACTTCCCTGCCTGGGAACTGGATTTCCAGCTCCCTTCATTTCAGTGAACCCGTGTGATAAGTTTGTATTAATGGCATGGAATGGAAGCAATCGTGCCCCACTTTCAGGCCCAGTTAGAAACGGGTGTGCCTTTTCCAAGTGTTCATCTGTGCTAATTGGCTGCAGAGGATGGCCTGACTTTAGGCAGAGTCACTTGATAGAAGAATTGCCTGAGCCTCAACTACCAGAAAGAGGACAGCTCCACTGCCTAGGAATGTTAGCTCCAAACTGTTCCATAAGAAATAGCCTTCAGTACATAAAACCTCTGAAATGTTGGAGATTCTGTGTTACAGTTGCTAGGGTCATCCTAAAGGAAAACTCCTCTCCCGCCTTACACTTGACTTAAACTCGGAACACAGATCACTCTTCAAGGTCAACTCTGTAAATTTGATCCTCTGTCCTTACAGAGATTATAATTTAGTTGACTGTAACATTTTTAGCCAATTCTTATTTTAGTATTCTGTAACCTGAGTGAACAATAGAGTCCACAGTGCAACCTGCAGGAAAACACAAAGCCAAAAGGAATAGCATGGCACTCAATGAGAAAAATCAAGATCCAAAATTATCTAGTTAGTTTGGTGGCACACGAGCAACAAGATGAAATTTAGGCATGCGTTAAAATGACATGGCTCTCTGGGTGTGACGGCACACACTTTTAATACCAACACTATGTAGGCAGAAGCAAGTGGATCTCTGTGAGTTCGGGGCCAACCTGCTATGCACAGAGCGGCCAGATCCTGTCTAAGAAAATAAGTGCTTTCCTGAATACTGGTTTGAGACCACCGTAACAGATGTAGCTGTTGTTATTGGTTGAGATATGCGACAGCTGATAAGTAACGGAAGAAAAGGGGCTATTTCTGCTACATGTAAGAAGGGACTGTGATTCTCCATGAGATGCAGATCACTCCCGTGCTGGATGACTGCAGCTTCCAGAACTATGAGGAGCTCAGTGGTAGAACACTTGCCTGGTGTATGTCAGGCTCTGGGTTTGGTGGTTCACGCCTCAGGAAGCTGAGGCAAGAAGATCCCTTGAGTCTGAGACCAGTTTAGGCAAACTAATGAGACCCTGTGTCAACCGGAAAAAAAAAGCACAGCATGAGGGTCACGGTGTTTTAGACTGTCCTGTGTGTTCCTGTGTGTGCTCTTGGGACGAGTCTCTCTATACTGCCAGCTCCCAAATAACAGCACAGAGACTTCTTATTAACTATGAAAGCTTGGTCTTGGCCTGTCCCACGAGCTCTTATAACTTAGATTATCCCATTTATTTCCTCTACGTGCTGCCGCGTGGCTCATGGCTTCTACCTCTCCTCCTGCATGTCCTGCTCCCTCCGCATCCGGCTGACGATCCTGACTTTCCTCCTCTCAGAATCCTCTCTGTCCCCAGAAGTCCTGCCTGACCTCTTCCTGCCTAGCTATCGGCCATTTTGCTCTTTATTAAACCAATCACAGTGACACATCTTCATACATTTTAAAGAAATATTCGGCAACATTCTCTGAGTCTAGTGATTTCCTGCAGACACAGATACTTCCCTTTGTTTGGAAGATTTTACTTATTTGAAAACCAGCATTAAAAACAGCACTATGAGTCAGATGGTGGTGGTGGTGCATGCCTTTAATCCCAGCACTCGGGAGGCAGAGGCAGGCAGATCTCTGTGAGTTCATGGCCAGCCTAGTCGACAGAGCGAGTTCCAGGACAGTCCGGACTGTTATATAGAGAAATCTTGTCTTGAAGAAAAAAACACCAAAAAACTCATATTGATAAGCAAACAGGACCTCACTCTAGGTCCGACTCTGTCTAGGCCTCAGTGGTAAAATGTTCTGATGGAACAATGGAAAATGTTCTGAGTGAAATCACCACTCAGGAGGACGGAATCCTGAACCATAGTAGAAATATGAGAGGGCTGGAGAGTTGGCTCAGTGGTTAAGAGCACTGGCTGCTCTTCCAGAGGTCCTGGGTTCAATTCTCAGTATCCACATGGCAGCTCACAACTGTCTGTAACTTCAGATCCAGGTCTGGCATCCTCACACAGATAGACATGCAGGCAAAACACCAATGCACATTAAAAATAAATAAATTATTTTTAAAAAAAGAATTATAGTGAGTCACACATAATTTTACATTTCTAATAGCCATGCTTAAAAAAAAAAAGTAGGCTGGGCGGTGGTGGCGCACGCCTTTAATCCCAGCACTCGGGAGGCAGAACCAGGTGGATCTCTGTGAGTTCGAGGCCAGCCTGGTCTACAGAGCAAGATCCAGGAAAGGCGCAAAGCTACACAGAGAAACCCTGTCTCGAAAAACCAAAAAAAAAAAAAAAAAAAAAAGTAAAAAGAAACAGATGGGGGCGCTGGAGAAATGACTCAGCAGCTAAGAGCACTGACTGCTCTTCCAGAGGTCCCAGGTTCAATTCCAGCACCCACATAGCAGCTCACAACTGTCTGTAACTCCAAGATCTGACATCCTCAAAACCAATGCACATAAAATAAGACAAATTATTTTAAAAAAGAAACAGATGAGCCGGTGGTGTTGGTGGCTCACGCCTTTAATCCCAGCACTCGGGAGGCAGAGCCAGGCGTATCTCTGTGAGTTCGAGGCTAGCCTGGTCTACAGAGTGAGATCCAGGACAGGTACCAAAACTACACAGAGAAACCCTGTCTCCAAAACCACCCCCACCAAAAAAAAAAAAAAGAAAAAAAAAAGAAACAGATGAAATTAATTTCAGCAATGTAATTTATTTACTTTTTTATTTATTTTGGTTTTCTGAGACAGGATTTCTCTGCATAGGCCTGGCTGTCCTGGAACTTGCTCTGTAGACCAGGCTGTATTGAATTCAAAGATCTGCCAGTCTCTGCCTCCTGAGTGCTGGCATTAAAGGCATGTGCCACCACCGCCTGGCTCGAATGTGTTTTACTTTAATCTAGCAAAAAGACTATATATCTAGTGTGGAAAAAAACTGAGGTGTTTTACATCCTTTTTGCATCCTATTTTCATATTTTACGCTCAGATGGTCAGAGTCCAAGCTCAGCAGCGACACGGTCAGTGGCTGCTCACTAGAATGGTCTGAAAGACTTCAGCCATGTTTCTCACCAAATCTTCACTAACAGTCTGCCTTGGGTTTATCATTTGTATTTGACAGATAATTTTTTTTTTTTTTCAGAAATAACCCTAAGACACAAAGCTGTGATGAAAGAGTCAGGTTGAAACCCAGCTTTCCTAATGGCCAGTGTACCTCACCCGACAGGCAAGTATGTCGATACAGAGTCAAACAGAATTGCTCCGGAATCCTGTTTATGACATTTAGTGGCTGGCTTACCTCAACCATATATTGTCACACTGACACTTGGTTCCATTGCGTGAAAGATGGTGATAATAAGTGCCCTGAGAGATTATTGCAGGATTACGTGAGATAATGCATGCAGAGTGCAGCAAGTACCCATCACGGCAAGTGCTCCTCAGAACGGGATGGTTATTACCTTGACAACCAGCCCATGCTTGCTCCATCTTCCACACAGCTCGCCAGGAGCTCTTCTTCTACTGCGACAAGGTTGATTCTTGATGTGTGACTTTTTTACCGAGAGCCAGTGACCTGGCTGGTTGTTCTGATTCCAAGCCCAATCTTGTCCCTCAACGTGTTAATATTATCTTCCGACGCCAGAGTGTGATGGCATGGCAAACCTCAAAACAAACCCGGAAACGTTTGAAGTCAGACTACACAGTCCCACTGTGAGACCCTCTCAAGAGCCATCCATGCCCTGAGGCTCATGGGAATCCTGTCACTTGGTTCTGGAACCGTTTACCCATTTGTCCCCTCTGAAACCTTCTGAAGCAGAGGATGTAGAATGTCCCCAAGCAGGAGCTGAGTGTTCCTGCAGGCCTCCTCTGTGCCCTGCCACCAGTATCCTCATTTATCTGTAGTGTTGGTAACATGACCCCTTCCCCCAGTGCCAGGCTCAGTGCCCACAAGCCAGCAACAGAGTATGTTTTACCACCCTGAAAGAAATACTTTAATAAAATATGTAGCTGGAGTATCAAACCCTCAAGCAGAAATACTGTGTTCATCTGAGCACTCTCTTCTGGTAGTGACTGTCCTGTCCCTCCAAGTATTTTATCATATGGGCCTTCACAGAGAAATAGGTTACTAAAGACTGGTCCACGAAAGATGGACGCATAATGAATTAATTATAGTTTCAGTCACACATTCAACACACATCTGCGGAGCCCTTACCACAGCCAGGGGTTAGGGAGAGTGCTGGGACAAAGAAAAGGACAGAAGTGCCGCTTTCGTGGTTCTCATCCTCTGGAGGGGATTGCAGTTAGCAACCAGATATAGAGTTACAAACTGTAGGTAGGGCTACAGAGGAGAGGGGCAGAGTGATGGGGAGCAGGGTGCAGAGATCTGATCTGGCCTGCCAGAGAGGGAGCAAGAAGGCTGTTCTGAGAGACCTGCAACCAGCTGACAACACCCTCATCCACACCTCCACTCCCCCCTCCCCCGCCCCCACCCCACTGCCCAAGACAAGGATTCCCTATGAAGCCCTGGCTGTTCTGGAACATACTCTGAAGACCAGGCTGGCCTCGAACTCAGAGAGATCTGCCTGCCTCTGCCTCCTGAGTGCTGGGACTAAAATTGTATGCTACCATTCCTGGCTTAATGACAACATCTTAAAAAGAGAGAGAGAATCAGGCAGTGGTGATGCACGCCTTTAATCCCAGCACTTGGGAGGCAGAGGCAGGCGTATCTATGTGAGTTTGAGGCCAGCCTGGTCTACAGAGTGAGTTCTAGGACAGTCAGGACTGTTACACAGTGAAACTTTATCTTGGGAAAAAAGAGAGAGAGAGAGAGAGAGAGAGAGAGAGAGAGAGAGAGAGAGAGAGAGAGTTAGGGCTGGAGAGATAGCTCAGGCAGTAAGAACACTGTTCTTGCAGAGCACCGTGTCAGGCTGCTCACAACCATCTATAACTCCTGTTCCGGGGGGTCTGACACCATCTTCTGCCTTTGTGGGAGCCTGCATGCATGTGGTGCACATATATACACCCAGTCACACATATGCACAGAAAATAAATACATCTTTTTAATAACTGCAAGACTGTTTTAGTTTGTGTTCATGAGTACTTCAGCTGCGTGGACCTGGAGTTACCGAGGGCTGTGAGCCAGCGTGCGGGTGCTGGGAATGAAGCCTGCCTCCTCTGCAACAGCAGCCAGCACCGTGAGCCCCTCAACTGTCTCTCCCGTACAAACTACTACTACGTCTCCTCCTTCTCCTTCTAGACTTTAATTTCCACCAGGCTGTGGTGGCGCACGCCTTTAGACCCAGCACGTAGGAGACAAAGGCAGGGGGATCTCCGTGAGTTTGACGCCATCCTGCTCTACACAGGGAGTTCTAGGGCAGCCAAGGCTACAAAGAGACTCTGTCACAAGAAAAGATTTTAATTTAACTGTCTCTCCAGCCCCCTGCTTGTCCTTCCTTGGCTCCTCCCTTCCCTTCCCTCCTCTTTTCCGCTGGCTTTCCCACTTCTCCTCCCTTTTCTACGAGTTTGAGACAGGCTGAACCGGAAGTATCTTTTTAAAAATTTATTTTGTTCTGGCTGGGCAGTGATGGCGCACGTCTTTAATCTCAGCACTTGGGAGGCAGAGGCAGGTGGATCTCTGTGAGTTCGAGGCCAGCCTGGTCTACAAAGTGAGTTCCAGGACAGGCTCCAAAGCTACACAGAGAAACCGTGTCTCAAAATACCGAAAAAAAAAATTTATTTTGTTTATTATTAGCGTGTGTGTGTGTGTGTGTGTGTGTGTGTGTGTGTGTGTGTGTTCTGTGTGTGACATGTGAATGTGGCATATGGGGGGCACTGTGTGTGTGTGTATTTGTGTGTATATGTGTGTGTGATGTGCGTTTGATGTGTGTGGCTGTGTGGTATGTATGTGTGTGTGTATACGTGTGTGTGTGTGTGTGTGTGTGTGTGTGTGTGTGTGTGATGTGCGTTTGATGTGTGTGACTGTGGTATGTATGTGTGTATGGTGTGAGTGTCAACAACTTCTAGGAGCCAGTTCTCTAGCTTGTCTCCATCACGGTTGTAGGGATTGAACTTGGGTCAACAGGCTTGTACAGAAAGCATCTTTACCCACTAAGCCATCATCAGTCTGGAAGTAGGTTGGAGACACCTAAGAGGTTTGATTTTTTTTTTTGTGTGTGTGTGTGTGTGTGTGTGTGTGTGTGTGTGTAGGGGGGAGGGGTATGGTTCTAGCCCAGTCTAGCTATATTCCCATCCCTAAGCACAGGGATTTCAGCAGAGTGTGTTTCCACAGAGTGTGGCCAACAGAGAGATCAAGCATGAAGCCTGAAGATGCCCAGTGGATCTGGCGAGTCAGAGGTCATTGATGACCATGGGAAAAGATGTTCTGCTGGGAGGCTAGAGCCAAAGAATGAATAGGACGTTAAGAAACGGGGACAAGGAGTATAAGCAACTCCTTTTAGAAGCTTGGTTGTTCTATTAGAACATGCAACTAAGATGTTAAAGCCTTCGCATTAGAATTCACAGAAGCCAGTGTCCTATTTCACAGAAAGCAAGCCATCATTTGTCAACGAAAACCCACATACTGCAGCGAAATTGGTGCCCACCCCTCCCTGCAAAGCCGTGGAGCTCTGATTCTGGGAGATTGCTGTGTATATCATGGAAGCAACAAGACGAATGCTCTTCATTTTAGGTATGCACCTATAAACCTAAACAGCATGATCTGTGTGTGCAGATGGTTTGGGAGACAATTACTGATATGGGGCCTTTTTTAGCCTGCTGATCTACTAGGAGGAAGTGGTAGGGAAAGAGACTAATCACCATGATGGATGCTTGCATCAGAATTTGTGACTCACAGTATGCATCAGCACCGGGTCTCCCCACACTGCCTGTGACACTTCAAACTGTGCTAAGGCCACCTAAAGCCAAGAGGCAGCGTCTGCTCCTGAGGCAGAGGCACGTGATACTCACAGTCTAAGACCCACAATGGGAGGGAGGTGGCTTGGGGGCCTGGAACACATACTAATGTCACGACTCTGACATCCTTTTCCAGAGCAGGCTATTACGTTCGTCTTTATAGATCTCAAACCTCAGACATTTTGACCCATTTGGAGACGCCAATGTCATTCACTTGGCACTCAATAGAAACCAACACATATGCCCAAATCTAACCCTAACTGTTGACATCTAAAACCTTCATTCTGGGGGCCTGGGCTGTAGAGTGCTTGCCTGGCCTGCATGAAGCCCTGGGGCTCCATCTGTGATGTCCTGAGCTTGATCCCTAACACCACATGAAACTGTAACAGTATTCGTGTTAATGGAGGCAGGAAGCTAAGAAATTCAAGCTCATCCTCAGCTACATGACAGTTGGAGGTCAGCCTGGACTACATGATCTCTGCCTCTTCAAATGTGTGTGCGTGTGTGTGTGTGTGTGTGTGTGTGTGTGTGTGTGTGTATCTTGTGTGTATCTATGTATTTATGTGCATGCAGACCCATGCCCATTTCAGTGGCAGTTCTCTGCCTTCTAATTTATCCTTTTCTCCTGGGGAGATCCTGGGAAGCCGATAAACATGTTAGGTGGAAGAATAGAGAATGTCTGAATTTCGTTTTTGTTGTTTTTTTCAAGGCAGGATTTCTCTGTGTAGCCCTGTCTGTCCTAGCATTTGCTCTGTACACCATGCTGGCCTTGACCTTACAGAGATCTTCTACCTCTGTCTGCCAGGTGCTGGGATTAAAGGTGTGTGACACTATGTTTCAGCGTCTGAAACTTTCAAGCTGTTCATTAAGGTAAGTACGTCACAACCAACAGAGACAAGAGCAAGAGCATGGGTGCTTCCTTAAAAACAGTGCACACTTCTTGTTTTGTTTTGACACAGGGTTTCTCTCTGTAGACCAGGCTGGCCTCGAACTCAGAGATCAGCCTGCCTCTGACTCCCGAGTAACAGCAAACACTTTTTAATCCCAGCACAAGGCGGAGGCAGATGGATCTCTGTGCCTTTGAGGCCAGCCTGGTCTACATACCAAGTTTAGGGCAGCCAAGGCTACATAGCAAGACCTTGTCTCAAAACATAACAAAACCAGAAACCTTTCTTTCAACATACTTAAAATGTTCTGCTTCCTAGACCATGTGGCTGTCAGAATTCAGGTCTTGGTACTGGTTGGTGGTTGCTATCTATGAACAGACATCTGGTGCTTACATCATCCTGCTTCTCATTCAGGTTACAAAAGACCCCAGGCTCTGGCATATGGCATGATAACTGCCATTAATAACACCAAGTTATTAATGACAGCAAGCGTGGTGGCGTATGCCTTTAGTTTTAGCACTCAGGAGGCAGAGGCATGCAGATCTCTATGAGTTCAAGGCCAGCCTGGTTTACAGAGTGAGTTCCAGGACAGCCAGGGCTACACACAGAGAAACCTGTCTCAAAAAGCAAAACAAACAAAAAAACAAGGATAATGACAATATATTGTACATTTGAAATTTGCTAAAAGTAGATCTTAAGTGTCCTTACCACACACACAAAGGTATATGAGTGGTAAATATACTAATTAGCTTGATTTTGGTAGTAATACATAGTTCGGAGATATATATATAAACATAGTGTTGTACTACACACACATACATGTGAGCACATGCCTTTTTGAGGCAGAATCTCGCTGTGTGGTACCAAGTCCTGATCCTCCTGCCTCTGCCTCCAAACTGCCGGGATTACAGGCATGCACCACCACCCCTGCTACAGGAACAGCTTTTATTTGTCACTTATGCGGCAATGTAACTGGGGGTGGGAAGGTACCTGGGTTTGGATATCTCTGGAGGAGAACCGGGAGTACAGATCCGTAAAGCAGGATGACTATGCGGACTGGATCAGATGACTGGACCAGAGTCTTCTGGAAGAGCCAATCTTTACCTGGGAGAGACAGCAGCAACCTTTAGCCTGGCAGGGACTAGAGCATGGGCGGAGTCAGGACCCCCTGACTAGAGAGGTGAACAATACAAATTACAATCACAACACTCCCCCACAGGGGCTTCCCGCCAAGAATCCCCTAGCTAAGGAACTGGAGGGAAGAAGGTAATAAAAGGCTATTCTGCTTTCTGAGGTGTTTATTCCCAGGTATAGAGGATGTTTCCAGAAACCTGACTGGGCCTAAGGGGATGGGGTGAAAGACAGTGCGAGGGGGCGGGGGAGGGGGGGAGGGGTGCTACGCGGGAAAGGGAGCACACAGCAGAGGCGGAGGCCACAGTGTGGCTTTGGTTCCTGGGTGGGTCTGAGACGTAGGGTAGAGCACACGAGAGGTTTTTGAGACAGGGCTTTTCTATGTAGCCAAGTGGCCTTGGCTGCTTGGCTCTCCTGGCTGCAAGCCTAGGCTCTGGTTTGAGCACTCGACCTCCAGCGTCTTTTCTTTGGTCCCATCGGTCCTGACAACCGTGTGTTAGCGTCTTAAGACAAGGTACACATTTACATTATCTTAGAACATTTATTCCTTTCAGAGTCAGTTCTCCTACCATGTGGGTTATGGGGCTAGAACTGAGACCCTCAGGCTTGACTGCAAATGCCTTTACCCCACGAGCCATCTTGATGGCCTCCAATGGCTCTTTTTAAATGACAGACAGTACAATCCAGTGTTTAAGAGAGAAGGTCCTGGAGCCCGATGACCAGTTTGAATTCCAGCTCATCTGTTTACCAGCTTTGTGACCTTGGGCAGTTCCTAAACCCTTTGTGCTTCTCCTTCCTTGTCTATAAAATAGTTGTGATAATTGCATCTGCTTCATGAGTTTTTATGAAGATGAGGTGAGATCACACATACAAAAGGCCAGACCAACCACAGGCATGTAGCAACACCTAATAAATGTTAGCCATTTCTTTAGGCGTTTGAGGGTTTGACTTTTCATATCCTCCCAGCTCCCTGGGATGGTCTGTCCTGAGTCTTTCCTGGAAATTGGTGGCTGTTCAATCCACAGGTGGGGAGATGAAGGCAGGGCCTGGGACCTGCTTCAGTCTGGATGAGATCAGCAGCTGCCACGACTCAAGAGTCCAGTTCCACCCATTCTCTCCACTCCCACCCACCCACACGCCCTTCTTTTCTCTCCTTACCTTTTCTTTTGGCTGTTCTTGAACTCTTGGCCTGATGTGTGCTCTACCACTGGGCTGCACCCTCAGCTCCGTCATTTCTATTTTATTTATTAGTTGAGGTCCCTTATTTAAAACATACCTTGTCTTCTATTTGGCTACACAAAGATAAAACTCAATAGAAAGTCAGAAGGAAGGCTTGACTTTTTTTTTTTTTTTTTTTTTTTTTGGTTTTTTCAAGACAGGGTTTCCCTGTGTAGCTTTGCGCCTTTCCTGGAATTCACTTGGTAGACCAGGCTGGCCTCGAACTCACAGAGATCCTCCTGGCTCTGCCTCCCGAGTGCTGGGATTAAAGGTGTGCGCCACCACCGCCCGGCGGAAGGCTTGACTCTTAATTTGCTTGTTTTCAAGAAAATGTCTACCATTTTCTCAAGCTTTTACCGGTTTATTTAACTTATTTAATTATTTACTTAATTTTTTGTTTTGTTGGGTTCTTTTTTTTTGTTTTGTCTTGATTTGGTTTGGTTCTTCAGGACAGAGTTTCTCTGTGTAACAGCCCTGGCTGTCCTAGAACTAGCTCTGTAGACCAAGCTGGTCTTTAACTCACAGAAATCCACCTGCCTCTGCCTCCCAAGTGCTGGGACTAAAGGTGTGCACTATTGCCCAACTTTGTTTTGTTTTTTGAGACAAGACCTCTCTGGCTGTCCTAGAATTGGCTATGAAGACGAGGCTGACCTAAAACTCAGAGATTCACCCGCCTCTGCCTACTGAGTGCCTCCTGGGATTAAAGATGTGCTCCATAACACTTGGTCCTCCACCTATTTTTTAAATAGAAATATGAATGAAGGCGTGAACACAACTAATAGTCCCAGTCACTTTTTTGGTTGTTGTTATTGTTAAAACTGTCCCATCTTCCTCTGATGGGAGCCTTTTCTAGTGGCTCCTGAATTGTTTTTGTGACTTGGGCCAGTGAAATAGTGTCCAGGATTATTTTGTTCATGGATTATGTAATGAGCAGAGGCAACCTGGCCCAGGCTCCCTTCCCCCCAGGAAGGGGTTGATTGGTCTCTCTCAGCTGCATTTGAATTTGTTCTAGCCTTTGTCAGGAGGCTTTCTATAAACAGAAAGATGATCATGGGCACAGAAAGGAGGAAATTAGATGTCTTCCGGCCTCTCCCCCCTGTTTATCCAAATGGTAAATAATCCATTTTCTTTACCAGGTTTTCTTTCCAATGCTGGCTTTGTGGTCCTCAGTGGCTGTAACAGGGCCGGCTACTTCTAGAAGTTTTGATTTCTGGGACAGGAAATGGAATCTTGGGACCACAATCTGGGTGCTGTACTTCCTTACTGCTTCCTCACTTGGACAGTGCTCTAATTTCTTCAGTTGACTCAATAGAGACAGATGTATACATTAATTGATGCATTGATTGGTTCAAAATAGCGTCCTGATACTACTTCTAATACAAATCCAAAACTAAAGGAGAGTTTTTGTCTGTTAGTTATGTGAGGCAGGGTCTCATGCAGCCCAGCTGGTTTTGAACTGAGGATGGCCTTGAACTCCTCATCCTTTATACCTCCATCTCCCATGTCCTGGGATTACAGCCGTATTACTACAGCCAGCTACAACAGTACACTTTTTCCTTTAGAACTTTTTACATTTATTTGTGTATTTTGCAAGTGCGTATGTGTGGGCTCACATGACACAGCACGCATATGGAGGTCAGAGAACTTTGTGAAGACGGTTCTCTCCTCCTTCCTCCTTTAACACGGGATCTGGGGCTCAAACACAGATCATCAGGCTTGCGCAGGAAGGGCCGTTCTCTGCTGAGACATTTTCTCCCATTTCTCTAGTTATGCTTTATGAGCCTTTGGTCTGTACAAGACTAATTTTCTCTTGTGATTCTCATTTTTAGCTCTGTCACTGTATGTTTAATTCTTCCCGCCGGTCCTCAGCTTGATGTTTCTCTAATCATTTTGACAGTCTTAAATGAGTTTTTAAGACTGTCTATCAAAGTTAGATTAATCAATGTTCTTCAGAGAAACGGGCCCAGTCTGATATAGGTACAGTATAGGAAGACTTATCACAGCGAATCAGCACATGTGGCTACAGAGCCGAGAAGCCTCCAGGTCTGGAGGAGCTGGAGACCCAGAGAGCCAAAGCTGCAGCTCCAGTTCAAGTCCAGAGTCTTGGCAGGTAGAAGAGGAGCCGGCAGCCTCCGGGGACAGTGGGAAAGCAGAAGTACAAGTCACTTCTTGGAGGGTGGGATTGCAGTGTCTTCTTTGGGCTGTCCACTGATTAGATCAGAGGCCTGCCCACTCCAGGAAAGGCCACCTGCTACTCAGGCTACCTATTCAAATGGTAAAGTCCTCCCAAGACATCCTGAGGCCCTACCCAGAACAACATCCGACTACTCAAGTCAGGCTGACCGAAATTCGGCAGAATTGAGTTTGTAATTTAGAGGTAAGAATGTTTGACTGGCAAGCCTGAAGCCCTGGGTTCAATCCCAAGCACCTGCCCCTTAAAAAAAAAAAATCTCAAAAGTAGAAGCAAGAGGACTTTGATGTTGCCCCAATCAAACAGTCGTTGATTCCACCCGCTGCTTCAGAAGGCTTGCGGTGGAGCTGATAGGCGCTCGTACAAATGCTCGTACAAATGGCTCCGATCCTCTGGGCTCACAACCATCTCTCCCTGTTTCTCAGCCACTGCAGTCAGCGGCTGCTGAAACTGGCCACCAAACTCCGTTCTACAGAGACAGAAGGCAGGCTGCAGGGAGTGACAGAACTGACCAGGGCCACACAGGTGCCCAGGGACCAGGGTGAACGTGGATCTGCTGACTCAGCCCCCCACTGCCCTCGGCTCCGCTGGAAATCCTGGGAGGACAAGGTTCACACCAAGAGAAGGACGTTTTCTGCTCTGGTCCATGATTGGTGGGTTGATTCGTACAGACATTCCAAGCCCCACAATCTCTCCGTGAAGGCTTTGGTAGGGTAAATCCTCAGATTTAGGATGGCAGATAAGGGAGAGGAGAATAAAGCAATTTCCAGACTGGTTTACTATGATTTGAAACTTCAGGACGCTAGTTTTTCCATTTCTTGAGCCAACAAATGATGCTATGGGGTTATCAGTGCTATGGTACATAACATCAAAGCAAGAGGAAGACGTAATAGGAAAAGTTGTGCAAACAAACAAGGATATATGACAGACACAAAGTTGAGGACAGGGGCACAAGCTGATCCTCCGGCTGTTTGGGTGGCTGAGGTAGGAGGAGCCCTTGAGCCAGGACTTTGAATACCCCTCCCCCCACAGCAAACTCCACTTCCTTTTTGTTCCTTTTTGTGGTCTTACTGGGTAGCTCTAGCTGGTCTGGAACTCATGACTAGGCTGGCTTTGAACTCACGGAAATCTACCTGTGTCTGCCACCAAGTAGTGAGATTGGAGGTGTTTGCCACCACTCCTGGAGAAACTATCTGTGGGCCTGTGAAAGGGCTGGGGGAGTTGTAAAGGAAGAGAAGAGAAAGAAGGTGGGTGTACTGGCTCAGTAATTACCGCAGGATTGCTGTGAGGCCAGCCTGGGCTACCTAGTGAGTGACAAGCAGACTTGGAGACAGAATGAAACCTTGTCTCCGAACAAACAAACAAAACACCAAAAGAAAAAAAAAAGAAGAAAAGGCAAACTTAACCCCCAACAAGATAAAATAAATAAATAAACAAGAAAGAAAATAAATGATAAATGTTTGAGGAAATATTTATTAAACCTAATTTAAACCTGGTATGTATGTATATAGGTGTGTGTGTGTGCTCATTAAAATACATGTGTTACCTTACACATGTATTTAAATCAGCTTCAGAAGAACTCATGAAGAAGGGATTCTATAGCCAAGTTATGAATGTTCAATTTTTGTTCCTTCCTTTATCTTCTACTTTACTAAAACATTTAGTTAGTATACAAAGTAATAGGTTTCATTATGTCATTATCATACATAATTTGTTTATTACTATTTCGTGTGTGTGTTTGTGTGTGTGTGTGTGTGTGTGTGTGAGAGAGAGAGAGAGAGATCAGATGTGTGAGGTGTACATGTCTGTGCATATGTGTGTGGAGACCAGAAGACAACCTTGAATACTGTTTCTCAGGACCTGCCCATCTTATTGGTTTGTTTTTGAAACAGGGTCTCACTATATAGCCCTGGCTGGTCTGGAACTCATAGAGCTTTACCTGCCTCTGCCTCCCTGAGGGTTGGGATTAAAGTTATATGCCACTATGCCTGTCCTGTCCATCTTGTTTTTTAAAACAGACTCTCTCACTAGTTCACCAATTACACCAGGCTGGCTGGCCAGTGAGCCCCCCAAAGATCCTTCTACCTCTGGTGATCCCCCCTGCCACTCCCTCACCCCCACCCACCACCCCCACCCCCACCACCCACACACCACCCACCACCCCCACCACCCCCACCCACACACACCCCACCCCCACTAGCACACTGGGATTTCATGCACAAGTCACTCTGCCCAGCCTTTTTTTTTTTTTTTTTTTTTTTTGCTTTGTTTTGGTTTGGTTTTGTTTGAGACAGAGTGTCACTATGTAGCTCTGGCTGTCCTAGAATTCACTTTGTAGACCAGGCTGGCCTCCAGAGATTTACTTGCTTCTGTCTTTGGAGCATTGGTCTTAAAGGCATGCACCACTATGCCCTGCCCATGTGCGTTGGGGATTGAATTCAGGTCTTCATATTTGTGTTGCAAGCACTGAGCCCTGTCCCCAGTTCTCAATAATTTATTTTTGTTAATCTCCTCCCCTCCTCCGATCCCCTTTTCTTCCATGTGTGCCCCTACACACCACACAAAGTGGGTATGTTTCACCTAAACGTGTAAGACATAGTTCGTATACCTGAAAAAACTTCATGGCGTCATCTTCTAAATTCAGTGAGTTTGTTCACTGTCCCTGACTCCTGGAGTTTATCACTAAGCGGGTCACTAGAATGAAGCTCGCTTCTCTGGAGAAATCAGGTGGGCTCCTTCCGGATCCCGTATTACAGCAACAGTCATGACCCAGACAATCCAGTCTGATGATAAAAAGTATCTCCAGCCACCTGAGTAAAGTGTGACTCAGGGGAAAGGAAGGGGGTCAGGGACAAAGCCAGAGACATTCTAACCAAAGCGAGGGCGGGCACAGGACAGAGTCGACACATGATGAACAAATTTGCTTGGTCGGTCCAAGGAAACATTAACTTCATGTTTGCAACTCAAGTGAAGGTTTCCAGAAGGCGAGAATCACACTTGTAGATTAGGAAAAATAGAACTTAAGATTTTGTCACTTGACACATTAAAAAAAAAAGATTTGATTCATCTTGTTTATTTATTTATTTTGGTTTTTTGAGACAGGATCTCTCTACGTAGCCCTGGCTGTCCTGGAACCCACTGTTCAGACTAAGCTGGCTCCAAACTCGCAGAAATCTACCTGCTTCTGCCTCTCAAATGCTTGGATTAAAGGTGTGTAGCACATCACCAAGCTCTTTTTTTTTTTTTTTTTAATTTATGTGTATGTGTCAGGGTACATGGATGCTGGCGCTGGCAGAGGATCCCCTGGAGCTGGAATTACAGGCAATTGTGAACTGCCTGATTGGATGCTGGGAATCAAACTCAGGTCCTCTTCTGGAGCAATATGTGTTTTTCTTTCTTCCTTCCTTCCTTCCTTTCTTTCTTTCTTTCTTTCTTTCTTTCTTTCTTTCTTTCTTTCTTTCTTTCTTTCTTCTCTCCCTCTTCTTCTTCTTCTTCTTCTTCTTCTTCTTCTTCTTCTTCTTCTTCTTCTTCTTCTTCTTCTTTTTAAGAGATAGAGTTCCTTTGTGTAGCCCTGGCTGTCCCAGTACTTACTCTGTAGACCAGATTAGTCTTGAACTCAGAGATCCACTTGCTTCTGCCTCCCAAGTGCTGGGATTAAAGCTGTGTACCACCACCGCCTCAGCTACAATATGTGTCCTTAACCAGTGAGCCATCTCTCCAATTCTTGACTCATGTTTTAATAGGTAGAATCTCATCAATGACAGTTATGTTAACAATTATTTTTTATGTATTTGTTATCTCATTAGATGCCAAAGAATCGAAGATGCTGGGGAAATTGGTGAGCAGGCTGTGTGTGTAGTAGTGCATGTCTGCAGTTCCAGCCCTTGGAAGGCTAAAGCAGAGGATTGCTTTGTTTTTGAGGTCAGTCTTTGCTACATTGTGAGTCAGAGGCCAGCCTGGGTTCCATAGTAAGATCCTCTTTGAGAGGGAAGAAGTGAGGGAGGGAGGGAGGGAGGGAGGGAGAGAGAGAGAGAGAGAGAGAGAGAGAGAGAGAGAGAGAGAGAGAGATGGGTCAACACGTTGTGAGACTGTCCTCTTGGGGCTAGTGTTCTCTGCTCTGTTTCCTGTTCCTTTAAGATTTTAAGATGTAAAAACCAAAAAAAAAAAAAAAAAAAAAAAAAAAAGCCGGGCGGTGGGTGGTGGCACACGCCTTTAGTCCCAGCACTCGGGAGGCAGAGCCAGGCGGATCTCTGTGAGTTCGAGGCCAACCTGGACTACCAAGTGAGTTCCAGGAAAGGCGCAAGGCTACACAGAGAAACCCTGTTTTGAAAAACAAAACAAAACAAAACAAAAAAAAAAAGATTTTAAGATGTAAGGAGTGGCAGCTGAGAGCGGTTCCTCCTTCCTCAACCATGCCTTCCTTGCCTTGATGGACTGTACCCTCAAAATGTGAGTCTGGTCAAGTCATTCCTTCTAGAATAGCTTTAGAAGTCTGGGAAGACAACTTGTAAAATCTCATTTTCTTTTTATTATTACCGTGTGTGTATATCTGTGTATACACAATGCATGTGTGGGGGATGCCCCTCCACAGTATACGTGTAAGGACTCCAGTTGTGGAATTAGTTCTCCCTTTTCACCTTCCCAAGGGTTTTGGAACAAGAAGAAAAGAAGAAGAGGAAGGAGGAGGAAGAGGAAGGAGGAGGAGGGAGGAGGGGAAAGAGGAAGTGGGATGAGGAAGGAGGAGGAGGGAGGGAGGAGGAGGAGGGAGGAAGGAAGAGGAGGAAGAGGAAGGAAGAGGAGGAAGGAGGAGGAGGGAGGAGAAAGAAGAAAGAGGAGGAGGGAGGAAGGAGGAGGGAGGAAGGAGGAGGAAGAAGGAGGAAGGAGGAGGAGGGAAGAGAAGGAAGGAAGAGGAGGAGGGAGGAAGGAGGAAGGAGGAGGGAGGAAGGAGGAGGAGGAAGAAGGAGGAAGGAGGAGGAGGAAAGAGGAAGAGGGAAGAAGGAGGAGGAGAGAGGAGGAGGAAGGAGAGAGGAGGAGGAGGAGGAGGAGGAGGGAGGAGGAGGAGGGAGGAGGAGGGAAGAGAAGGAAGGAAGAGGAGGAGGGAGGAAGAAGGAGGAGGAGAGAGGAGGAGGAAGGAGAGAGGAGGAGGAGGAGGAGGAGGAGGAGGAGGAGGAGGAGGAGAAGAGACAGCTGCTCTAGAAAGGTCTCTGCTGCTGCTCTGTGCTTTCCAGTACTGTCCTCCACCCAGGACCCGGAGACTTGTTTTCTAAGGTCTTTCTAGGAAAGGAATGTAAAACTGAGATTCCTGGGCACTTTTGAGGCCGAAAAGCAGAGAAGAGTCAACCGACCTTAAGAAGTGGTGGCTCAGGCCTTGCATTTGTACTAAGAACCTAACAGTTCCAGGGGAGATGGTAACGCAGAGAACACACTCAAGCACATGGGGAGGGGCACCAGTCGGTGCCCAAAGACAGTCCTCAGCACCGTAATGTCAAGGGTTGAAGTCCCAAAAGATCCAAACCCAAAAAGTAACTGGGAGAGGCAGCACAGGCCTTTAATCCCAGCATTCAAGAGGCAAGGGCAAAAATATCTGTGAGTTCCAGGCCAGTCTGGTCTACATAATGACTTCTAGGCCAGCCAAGGCTACAAAATGAAACCCTGTCTCAAAAAAACAAAACAAAACAAAACAAAATGAAGTGTGCACGTGTGTACATGTTCATTTGTAGAAGTGAGTGCGCATGTGTGTACAGAGGCTAAAGGTCAAGGTCAGGTGTCCTTCATCAATCCCTTCTGTACACTTTGAGACAGGGTGTCTCACTGAACCTGTTGTAGAATTCCATGAGACTGATTGGCCAGCCAGCCCCAGGGAGCCTCCTGTCTCCACTGGTGTTACAGATTGTGACAATGTATCCAGTAGTATTTTTTTCTTTACAATTTTTCTTTTAAAATACTCTGAAGTTTTTGAGAATTTCATACAACGTGTTTTGATCGTATTCACACACCCACACACATTCTCCAACTCTTCCCTAATCCACTTCCATCTCCCCACCCATCCAACGCTGTGCTCTCTCCCTCTCTCCCCACTAGAATCCACTTTGTGTTGCCCAGATGATTGTGGGTGTGGGGCCCGCCCTGGAGCTTGGTAGATTTATCAGGGATCACACACCCTGACTCTTCCTCTCCAGCAGCCATCTCCTCACCTGGGCAACTTTGTGTCCACCTCCCCCTCACCATGCTGGGATTGGTTTGGTGTGCAGGCTAGTTTTATGTCAACTGGAGACAAGCTAGAATCATTCGAGGGGAGGGATCCTCCATTGAGAAAACGCCTCCATAAGATCTGGCTGTAGAGCATTTTCTTAATTAGTGATTAATGGGGGAGGGGAGGGCCCAGCCCATGGTGGGTGGTACCATCCCTGAGCTGGTGGTCTTGGCTCTATAAGAAAGCCAAGTGAGCAAGTCATGTATAGAAAGCCAGTAAGGCGGGGCGATGGTAGCACACACCTTTAATCCCAGCACTTGGGAGGCAGAGGCAGGCGATCTCTGTGAGTTCGAGGCCAGCCTGGTCTACAGAGTGAGTTCTAGGAAAGGCATAAAGCTACACAGAGAAACTCTGTCTCGAAACCCCCCCCCCAAAAAAAAAAGAAGAAAGAAAGAAAGAAAGAAAGAAAGAAAGAAAGAAAGAAAGAAAGAAAGAAAGAAAGAAAGCCAGTAAGCAGCACCCCTCTGTGGCCTCTGCATCAGCTCCTGTCTCCAGGTTCCTGTCCTGTTTGAGTTCTTGTCCTGAATTCTTTCAATGATGGACTGAGATGTGAAAGTGCAAACCAAATAAACCCTTCCTCCCCATCTTGCTTTTGGTCGTGGTGTTTGATCACAGCAGCAGTAACCCTAACTGAGACATCTGGCTTCCGCAGCTCTTGGGCACTCTGTCACAACTGCTGTGAGTTCATGTGCGTCGTCCTAGCTGATCCCTGAGCTTTGGGAGGAGGGATGATACGGATGTCCTATTTAGGACTGAGCACTCTGTAATCCCTTCTCTGTACTTTGGCCAGTTGTAGGTCTGTGTTAATTGCCATCTAATGCAAGGAGGAACTTCTCTGATGAGGACTGAGAGATGCATTAGCGTGTGAGTATAGCAATAAGTCATTAGGAGTTTAAAACTGTGTCCATTTAGGAGACTAGGCTCTCCCCTGGGGCCTAGGAGCTAGTTCATAATCACAGGTCCGTGGCCCTGATGATAGTGTCAAGTATGGGCCCCATCTGGTGGAAGCTGCTTTTTTTTTTTTTTTATGTGGGTGCTGGAGATCTGAACTCAGGTCCTCATTTGCACAGCAAGCCCTCACTGACAGAGCCACCTCCCCAGTGTCCCCGACTCCTGTCATTTTTTAAAAAGAGATCTATTGACATTTGAAAAGAGTATTTGCTTAAGAAACATAAGATTACAAAAAAGAAAAAAAAAAAAAAACTAAAAACAAAACAAAACCAACAAAACAAAAACACTTTCCAGGGCATTTTGTACAGTAAAACAGGCAATAATAACACGGACCATAAACACTGGGATGGTTACAAGGGCACTGGCCATGAGCATATAAACTCCACTCACAAAGAAATTCTGAGAAGCACAGTGTACAGACTAGTATGTATCACTGTGGTTGGTAATCGTGTGCACTAGCTTTATGTTTTTGGTTTTTCGAGACCGAGTGCTGGGATTAAAGGCGTGAGCCACCACCGCCGGGCTTTTTTTTTTTTTTTCTTGAGACAGGGTCTCACTGTGTAGCCCAGGCTGGCCTCAAACTCAGAGATCCAGCGGCCTCTGCCTCCTTAGTGCAGACTTTAAAGGCGTGCTCCAGCATGCCTGCCTTGCACCAGTTTTAACTGTGCTCATCTGAAACACCATGACGGACAGCTTCAGTCTTTTGATGAAATCAGTCAAACCACAATGGGTCACCCAAAGAGCAGAAGTCTCAAAAAATGCAGATGTGCAAAAAGGACATCTCTTTATTTATTGGGGAAATTTCATAAGATCAATGTTGTTATAATGCACCTTGGCAGACAAATTTGAAAAAAAGCATATGTTATATTAAAATAAATCATATAGGACTTATTCCTCCAATATTAGAATGTGAAGATGAAATATAGCTGAGTGGTGGTGGTGGATCACACCTCCCAGCACTTGGGAGGCAGAGGTAGGGATCTCTGTGAGTTCAAGGCCAGCCTGGTCTTCAAAGTCAGTTCTGTTCTGGAACAGCCAAGGCTACACAGAAAAATTTTGAAAAACCAAAAAACAAACAAACAAACAAACCAAAAAAAAACAAAAAACAAACAAAAACATGAAAATATATAGCATGGTGACCTATAAAATATGTTGGTATCAGCCAGGTGTCTACCTGCAGTGCTAACTATCAGGAGATTCAGGCAGGAGAATTATCTGAGACCAGGAGTTCAAGACCAGTCAGGGTAACACACTGAAATCCCATCTTAAATGAATAGAAAATAGGATGGGAGAGACGGCTCAGTGGTTAAGAGTAAGAGCTGCTCTTCCAGAGGACCTGGGTTCAATTCCCAGCACCCACATGGCAACTCCAGTCCCAGGAGGTACAATGCCCCCTCTCCTAGAGTCTGTGAGCTCTGTGTGTGGTGCACCATGCAGGTAAAACCTCCGCATACATAAAAATAAATAAATAAAAAGAACATAAAATAAAAGTGGGAGAGACAAACAAAAAAACCTTTAAAAAAATTCAATGTCTGAGAAAGTATAAGGAAAGATTGTCATCAGTCACCTGGAGGCGACCCATGAGCGCTGCTTTCAGTCAGTAATTAACTGTATTTCCAAGTCCCACATCAGAGTGGAAGAGCTGCTTTTTCCTGTTAGGGCAGGGCTCTCTTTGGAAAGTACATTTCCATTCATTTTCCACATGGCGCTCTCCTTGAGACATTCTTCTGGTTTGATACACTGGGACATGAGCATTCTCTGTTAAACTTTCCCTTCTTCTGGGCTAGGCTGCTGTGTTGTGGGGTGCCGAAATTTGTTCCTCATGCACTCTTACTCGGACCACAAATTCGGCGTAAACAATGCTGGTGATGGAGGAGCAATGCCACTGTCTAAGTCTTTTCTTTTCTTTTTTTCTTTTCCTAAGTGTTTTCTTATCCTACTGTGTGCAACATTACTTTCAAGCTATTCAGGAACTTTGCTGACTTCTGTGGACAAATGTGGCTTTAATTCATTAAAAGTCTCTGGAATTTCACCAGCCAAAGGAATGCCAATCCAGAAACAGGACACATTTTCAAACTGATGTTTTTCCCATTGCCATATCGTGTGGTTAATCCAGTCATCTGAATTTCCTATCAAAAGTATTGGACCGGGTAGGGGAAAAAAGTTTGTTAGTAACTTAAAATTCATCTTTAGGAGCCTTGCTTGCACCTAATTTCAAATATGGCATTATAGTCTGGGGTTCAAGTGGCATACGTTTTCTTTTGCAGCATCCATAAATGTTCAAATGAGTGCTTAGAAAGTTTTTCGATTCATTGAGCCATTAACCAACTCCTAAACAAGCAGATAAGTCACAGAACTTTCTTGTGGTGCACGCCTTTAATCCCAACACTCAGGAGGGCAGAGGCAGGAGGATCTTTGTGAGTTCCGGGCAGCTAGGGCTACACAGTGATGCCCCATAGAACTTTCATATCCAACAATTTGGTTGTGCCTTATGTGTGTGCCTGTGCGTGTGTGAAGGCCAAAGTATGACATTGGGTGTCACCCTCGGAATGCCAGCCACCTGCTTCATCCACCTGCTTGAGACAGGGTTTCTCACAGGCAGGAGCTCATCAATTAGGCTACACGGCCAGTGTGTGAGCTCCAGGGCTCCTCCTGTTTCCCTCTTCCCTAGCACCTGATTTTCAGTGCTCCACCACGGCCAGCTTTGTCTTTATTTTTAGGTGTATGAACGTCCTGCCTGCCTGTATGTCTGTGTACCACGTAGGCGTAGTGCCCTTTGGGCTGGGTGTGATGTTGCACCACTTTAATCTCAGCATTCAGGAAGCAAAGGCAGGTGGATATCTATGAGTTTAGGACCTGCCAGGGCTCCATAGAGAGTTCCAGGTGAGCCAAGGCCACCTTGTTAAAAAAAACAAAACAAAACAACCCTGTCTTAAAAAAAGAAAGAGAAGGAGAGAGAGAGAGAGAGAGAGAGAGAGAGAGAGAGAGAGAGAGAGAGAGAGAGATTGAGCTCTCTGATACATTGTGGTTTTTTTCCCCTTTCTTCCTCCCCCCCCCCCTTTCTTTCTTTTTCTGGTTTTTCAAGACAGAGTTTCCTGGAACTCACTCTGTAGATCTGGCTGGCCTTGAACTTGGAGATCTGCCTGCCTCTGTTGTCCAAGTGGCAGATTAAAGGCGAGCACTACCACCACCCAGCTTTGATTCTCATTGTAACATCTGCAAACACCATTACAAATTAAAATATATATGTGACCATGTAACCATAGAAAACATGATTGAAATACTTCCCAGAAATAGAGAGGGAGAGAGAATAATTCATGAACACCTTGTACGGTCCAGATTGTTCTCTCGACTCCATGGCAGTATGTGTTCCACCTCATGGCTAGTGCCCCAGATAATCTGCATCTTGAGAAAATCGAACGGTCTAGGAACCCTCACCAGCATTAAACTACCCTGATGTTTCAGTCCTTGAAGTATGAAAATGCAGTTTTTGGTAAACCAAGGACCCATACACTTGACATCTCCAGAAATTATCTAACCTTGCGTCTGAGAAGTCTTGAGACCCTAGCTCATTTCATTCTTCAAAAGGAAAAGAGGGTGAGGTGGAGAGATGGCTCAGCAGTTAAGAGCACATACTGTTCTTGCAGAAGACCTGAGTTCAGTTCCCAGCACCCACCTTAGGAAGCTCACAACTGCCGGGTGGTGGTGGTGGCGCACGCCTTTAATCCCAGCACTCAGGAGGCAGAGCCAGGCGGATCTCTGTGATTTTGAGTCCAGCCTGGTCTACAGAGCAAGATCCAGGAAAGGCGCAAAGCTACACAGAGAAACCCTGTCTCGAAAAACAAAACAATAAATAAATAAATAATAAAATAAAATAAAAATAAATATTTAAAAAAGGAAGCTAGGTGTAATGATTTCATCCTATAATTTCAATACTTGGGAGGCTGAGGATTGTCATGAGTTTGAGCCAGCCTGAGCTAGAGTAAGGTCCTGTCTCAACACCCCCAAACGGGGGTGGGGACCAGGCACAGTGGGCCCAAGCTTGTAGCTCTATCTATTCGGGAGACTGAGCCAGAGGATTGCCCCAGTTCAGAGGTTCATAGCAAGACCCAGTCTCCTTTTGGAGAGGAAGATAAAGTAACTCCAGTATTCTGGAGGTAGAACCAGAGGGAGAGAGATCAGCACAAATCTGAAGCAGCCCATACTACAGGGTAGGAATCTGTGACACACACACACACACACACACACACACACACACACACCCCAAAGCAAACAAACAAAAAACAAAAACAAAAGCAGAAACAAAAATTAAAATGAGGATGAAATACAGGAAGAGACATGAAGAAAAAGAACTTGGTTTTCGAGTGATGATAAATGTGAAGCTAAGACTACTTATGCAACAGGAGGTAGCACACGCCTGTTATCCCAGCACTAGGGACTCAGAGGCAGCAGAATCAGGAGTTCAAGATCACCCTTGAAGCCAGCCTGAGCTGTGTAAGATGCTCTCTCTCTCAAAAAAAAAAACAAAAAAAACCAATGAACTAGACAACACAAATACTGGTACGTATTCCATCATGAACAAAGTAGGATCTAGGAATGTGATTTTTTTAGCAATGTAAAGTGGCATAGACGTGTTGGCGATATCCATCAATGACAGCCATGGATTTTGCCAATATTCACAAAAACATGAATTTATTAACTTTTCAGAAGTGTATAAAAATGATGTAACTTTCTCCAAAATTTACCCCTTTGATTATTTCCGGATTCCCTAACGGGTCCTGAGAATAGCAGCTATAAACCATTGTCCCTAAACCTTAGTCAAATAAAACGAGTAAAGTTCTAGATATACTATCAAGATTAGTTGATTCTCTGCTTTTGTGCTAAAACCAGGGTAGGACCTGTTCTGTGAGTTTGGATAATTGGTACAGCAGCCTGGGTAATTAAGGAGGTGCCCATGTCTCCCTGAGAGGAGCATGGCTGGGACTCAAACCAAGTGCCTAGGCAGCCTCTGAGGATGCCTAATGGAGAGCCTTCTCCAGGCAGGATGCAGTTGACACCTGGATCCTCCCCGCTCAGCTTCACCTCAGGGATGCTGAGAAGCCTCCACTATGCTTTAGACCCTCCTCCGCAGGAGGAGCTCCACATTCCATGGCATTGTGTGTCTTCCAGGCCACACAGGAAGGACCCTGAAGATACTGCTTGCCCCTTGAGAGGAGGAAGGGAACTCCCCTGGATGCAAGAACCTCCCTCTTTGCTAGATTACTGGCCATGTGGAGACTCCCAGAGCAAGAAGGACCCAGCCACTCATTCTGTCACCCCCTCTACCCACCCTCTGGCTGGAAAGGGCTGAAATGTCCTGGAGTTGCTAAGCAACAGGACAGAATTCAATGATGACTGTACCCAGAGAATTGCTACACCCTCAGTATCATGCAGTATGTAATATAATGCAGCACTTTCCTTGGAGGTCTAGAAAGGGGTGGAAAGAGAGATCACATTTCTAAAAGTGGCCTAAGGGGGTCAAAACAAGCTGACCATGGAGGCCAGGCTTACTGTTCAAAGTAGGTTGGAGAGGTCTCCCCCTCAAGCACACCAATCTTTATCACACCAGGACCTGTCAAAGCCTATGATGGCTCAGCAGGTGAAGGCGCCTACCACCAAACCTGATGACCTAAGTTTAAGACTCAGGAGAGCTAGCTCAGTGGTTAAGAGCGCTTGTTCTTGCAGAGGATCCAGGTTCAATCCCCAGAACTTAGATGGCAGCTCACAACCATCTGTAATTCTAGTTGCAGGAATCTAACACCCTCTTCTGACCTCTAAGGGCATCAGGCATGCACATGGTACACAGACCCACAAGTGAGCAAAACACTCATCGCCATAAAATAAAGTAAAATAAATAGCCAGACAGTGGTGGTGCACGCCTTTAATTCCAGTACTCGGGAGACAGAGGCAGGATCTCTGTGTGTTCGAGGCCAGCCTGGTCTACAGAGCGAGTTCCAGGACTATCAGGGCTACACAGAGAAACTCTGTCTTGAAAAAACAACGGCAACAACAACAACAACAACATAATAATAATCGTAAAAATAAAAATTAAATTAAAGAATACTAAGAAGACACACCAATAAA
>NC_081419.1:92706786-92866786 GCF_949786415.1 Peromyscus eremicus | reverse complement strand
TAGTACTCTGGCAGAGGTTACAGGGTCAGCTAATCTCAAGGGCTGAGAAGAGCAGCAGTTAGGAGAGTGTCTTAGGCATGCTCCTGCATCTAGGCTGTTGTACAGAGTGTGGTTCCATCCATCCATCTGCAAGCTGGCGGTGAGGCAGTGGCCTAACAGGTCTGGGGACATTACCTGGCTACTGATAGGAAATGCGTCACAGAAAAGCCACTTTTTTTCTGCTCCCCAGAGTCCCACATCTCAAAGTCAAGGCCACTACAGCCTTCCTTCTATAAGGCTACAGGACAATGGGTGACCTGGCTTGGCCTTGGCCTCCTTATGCCGCCTACAATGGCAGAATCAGGGCTGATTCCACAATGCTCTTTGCCTTGGTGGGGACTTTTCTGCTGGATCAGGCAGAAGCGGGCTGAAGAGCTGGGGAGAGGTGCTACTAGAGAATAGGCCTTCTGCTGGACGGTGGTGGCACACGCCTTTAGCCCCAGCACTCGGCGGGCAGAGGCAGGCGGATCTCTGTGAGTTCAAGGCCAGCTTGGTCTACCGAGTGAGTTCTAGGACAGCCAGGGCTACACAGAGAAACCCTGTCTCGAAAAACAAACAAAAAACAAAAGAAGAAGAAGAAAAGAAAGAGAGAAAGAAAGAAAGAGAGAAAGAAAGAAAGGAAGGAAGGAAGGAAGGAAGGAAGGAAGGAAGGAAGGAAGGAAGGAAGGAAGAGAAGAGGCTTTCCTGCACGTGTGCATCCCCGGATGCTGCCTTTGGAAAACTCCCTTTCTCCCTTTCTTTTCAGGCTGCCTTGGAGTTGAAGTCTAGCTGGAAGATCGTATTTGGAGGGAGCCTGGTTTACAGCACCAGCCTCTGGACTCACCCTCTGTAATTTTTGCTGACTGATTCTGCCCTCCTACCCCAGCTGAAAAAGCATGAGCCTGTAATGGGGAAGCTGGGTATGTGGAAGTCACCATAGATATCGAGCAACTAATGACAAAGACACAATCTAAATCATGAAAACCTCCCTAAGTTGGGGAAACTGCAGAGAGAACACCCTGAAAATTCAACTGTGTTTTTGTGAGTGATGACTGCACATACCCTCCAATGCCCACTTGAAGGGCAATGACAGAGGCCAGCTATAAGACAGGGTTAGGGGGCTGGAGAGATGGCTAAGTGGTTTAGAACATGTACTCCTCTTGCAGAGGACCTAATTTCCATTCCCAGATCTCATCTCAGGTGGTTTACAACTGCTTATAACTCCAGCTTCAAGTGGATCCAATACCCTCCTCTGGACTCCTTAGGGACCGGCACACATATGCACATACATATGTTGACATACATATAAATACAAAATAAAATATTTTAAAAATAAAACTTGAAGCTGGGCAGGGGTGGCACACGCCTTTGATCATAGCACCCAAGAGACAGAGACAGGTGGATCTCTGTGAGTTCGAGGCCAGCCTGGCCTACAGAGTGAGTTCCCGGACAGCCAGGACTACACAGAGAAACTCTGTCTCAATAAACCCCCCGACTGCCTCCCGAAAAAGTTTTTGAAACAAACAATCAAGAGCCTGGGAGCTGGGTCGGGGGGTCAGGCTCTGCATTTGGATCCCCTCCATACCCGTCCACAGCGGAGCACAGTAGCACATGCGCTCCTCTGATGAGATGGGAGGAGGGGACAGGAGAATCTCTAGACGCTGAAAGCCTGGCTGCCTGGCATCCACAATGACAAAGCATGGAGGGACCCTGACTCAACAAGGTGAGAGGCAAGGACACGCTCAAGGTTGTCCTCTCTCCCACCTTTGCTATGGCGTGCATGTGTCCACACTCACATACAAAACTCTCTCTCTCTCTCTCTCTCTCTCTCTCTCTCTCTCTCTCTCTCTCTCCCTCCCTCCCTCCTCTCAGCTTAATTAAATATTTAAGAAACAAAAAGCCACAGAGGCTGGGGATGCAGCTCACTGGTAGAGCGCCTGCCTAGCATGAGCAAGACCTTGGGCCAACACCCAGCACAACTCAAGAAAATGACATCAACACAACCCCAAGGGGGATAATAGGTACCTAAGTCAAAATGGCTTACTGGGTCTGTGTGGCAGCCGTGGGCTCACACTACTAGAATCTTAGCATCATTCTTTAGCTGACCTTCTGGGAAAATGCTGCTGGCTGACAAGGACCCCTAACTCGCTGCCCTTGGCACCTTTGTGTCTCCTCAGTGCCCATGTTTCCCGGGTGGCTTTCCACTATGGTGGACATGCCGAACACTGGGCTATAGTTCACCCGAGAGACTGCCTTCTGATGGGATTTCTCTTACAGTCCTGTGATAACCAGACTCGGTGGATCCAGGATTCTCCCTGGCTTCTCATCTCACAGACACAGGCTCTTTCTGACTCCCTGCTCCTTACTTGGCTGGCCAGCCTGAAACTCGCTGTATGAATCAGCCTTGTTTCAAACTCGAAGCAGAGAGCTGAGAGAGAATATAGGCATAGTTACCATGCCCAATAAAGGTCTTGTTTCCTTCCTTCCTCCTTCCCTTCCTCCTTCCTCCTTCCCTTCCTTCCTCCTTTCCTTCCTTCCTCCCTCCCTCCATTCCTTCCTTCCTCCTTTCATTCCTTCCTTCCTTTCTTCCTCTTTAGGCCAAACCTTAGGATATCTCTGTCTTAGTCTCCCAAGTACTGGGAGTACAGTTCACCCACAATACCTGAGTTCTTCCAGTAAATTTCTTGCACATTGAATTCTGTATTCACAACCACTTGAACAATCTGAATCAATTGCACTCAAGGTCTGGGGTCAGCAGCACCAGAAAGTTGACCTTCAGGGTGGGCAAGTCTGGGGAATGTTGTCAGATCTGGAGAAGCCCACGGACAGAACCAATTTTACAGGGTCTGGAAAGAAGTCTGGAAAAGGGTGCAAAAACTCAGAAGAAAAGATGGACATCCTCACAGCACACACAACGGAGGACTGGGTCACCTACAGCACAGCACATGCTCACTCACCAGACAGCGGGGTTTCCATCCCAGGTTCTTCTCTCCCCATTGGGCTTGATTTCCTCTCCTCTAGGATAGGGACAGATCTCACTGAGGGACTGGGGCTGAGTCGTTAAGGATAGGGAGGAATGCATTTAATACAGTGGTCGGGCTCTGGCGATTTAGAGTAGCCACCATTAGTTACTAGGGTTTTTAGAATCTGAAAAGCAGAAGATGGCTTGTAAAAAAAAAGGCACTGGGTCCATCCTAGGAGCCTGGCTTCTCTGATGACTGGATCCCCCAGGAGAAGTGAGGGTTCTATGTTTTCCTAGGGAGGTGAGTGCCTTTATGGCTTCCTGCAGGGTCCAGTATGGTGTATCTTCCTGAAGGGAGAGGAAAAGACTTGAGAATTTAAGGTGATTTCTTTTTTTCTCTTTTTTTTCTTTCATTTTTCTTTATTAAGAAATTTTCTACTCACTCCACATACTATCCACAGATCCCCCTTCCTCCCTCCTCCCACCCCTCAGCCCTCTTTCCCAAGCCACCCCGCATTCCCATATCCCCCAAATCGAGGTCTCCCATGGGGTGTCAGCAGAGCCCAGCTCACTGAGCCCAGGTCCAAGCCCCTTCCCACTGCACCAAGGCTGTGCAAGGTGTCACACCACAGGCACCGGATTCCCAGAAGCCTGCCCATGCACCAGGGACAGATCCCGATCCCCCTGCCTGGGTGCCCCTCAAACAATTCGAGCCTAACAATTGTCTTCCGTGTCCAGAGGGCCTATTCCAGTCCCATGGGGGCTCCATAGCCACCAGTCCACAGTTCATGGATTAAGGTGATTTCTATGCAGCAGCTTCAGACAGGCAGAGAATGAACAGGCACTGGTGCTTGGAAGTGGAGTCAGGAGACCCGACAGAAGTTAATGCTAGTTTCATCCTTTTGTGTCCAGGGAACCTGAGTTCTTGTGGGTGGAGTTACTTTAAGGGGTCTTGTTCTCCTAGGGGCCAGCTTATAGCATACGGTTTGGGGCTGTGTAGGGTCACAGCTGACCCAGGGAAAGGCAGGAATCCCCAGAAGATTCAGTTTTAGAGCCCTGTCCTGAAAACTCCCTTGCCCAGGTGATCCAGAGCCCACAGCACCCTTCAACTCTGGCCTGGCACTCAGGGTAAGCCAGTTAGTCCCCACTAGAACCAGCAGGGCCCCACAACTCTGCGTCATTTCCTTGGGGACCTTTTTTTTAAGAAGTCCATTTCCCGGGAAGGAAATGGAGTGACAGATTCCTTGGCTGACTCTAAGCAAAAATGGCTGTTTGTCTAAGCAGATGCTGTTTGTCCTGTTGCTCTCTCTGTTCTGACACTTCACTTCTCCTCCTGTGTCACAGCTGTCCACCTCTGGCCACCAGGATGCCCTGTGACCCAGCATCCCTTTCCTCCAAGTGGAGTTCCAATACTCGAATTCTTTCAAAGACCTCGTTTGCCCCTCCCTCTCCCCCTTCAGAGAGGGGTTACTGGGTTTTAATTCTTTCCAAATAAAAGTGGAGAAATTTGCCCCCACCCACAAGTCCATCATGTAATCCTAACTTTCTATCCTTTCTTCTCTCTATTCCCACATCCCACAAACCTTCTAGATCTCCCAGTGTGGTCAGTTGGCCCATCTGTCTGTGTGTCTGTCCTTTTCTTTTTCCCTCCTAACTGGGGGCATGTACACCTGGGGTGGACCCTTTGGGTGGGCCACTCCCTCTCTGTGCCAATTTCCACATCTGTAAAACAGGACGACACCTTAGAGTGGAGCTGAGCTCCTCAGTATTAAATGGAACGACGCAGAGCCAGCAGCTGGGCCTCACGTCCTCTGGGCCTCCTAGGTTGCCTGTGCTCTAGGGGCACTAGGTAGGTGACCAGTCGGGTGATACAGCTTCGGAGTTACTGTAAGGCCCAGGTAAGAAAGCAAGAGAGTGGGTAAGAGCGGAGGACTCCTGAGGTCCTTGAGGCTCACAGGACTTGCTGACAGTCCCTTTTGTAATTCTCAGGTCTCCCCTTGTTCACACAGCAATGCCTTCTTTTTGTTTGAAAATACTGGGGTGGGGGTGGGAGCTCCTGGGTTAACAGGTATTCCTACCTGGCATGATGGTAGGCACCTATAATTCTGGCTACTCCAGAGGCCGAGGCATGAGGACTGTATGTGTAAGTCCAGCCTAGGTATAGTAAGACCTGCCCCCACCAACTCAAAATTATATATATATATAGTGGGGCCACCTTACCTTATAAAAAGAGAATTAGCCAGGCGTGGTGGTTCATGCCTTTAATTCTAACACTGGAAGTCATGAGGCAGGTGGATCTCTGAGTTGGAGGCCAGCCTGATCTACACATCAAGTTCTAGGGCAACCAAGAGACAAAACTCTATCTCAAAAAACCAAAAACCTAAAAACCAAAATTTAAAAAAACCAAAAAACCAAAACCAAAACCAAACCAAAAGTAAAAACAAACACCAAAACCAAAAGAAAAAAGAAAAAGAAAAAAATATTGACCTAAGATAATGCGGAGCCCGTGCCTCCTATTCATTCCCTTCTTTTTCTCTGATTTACTTTACCTTTAATCATGTGTATATATGTGGATCTGTGTGTGTGTATGCCATGTGTGTATGGGTACCCACAGAGGTCAGAGCTAGAGTTACAGGCAGCTGGGAGCCACCAGAGGTGGGTGCTGGGAATTGAATGTCCTTCTAGACTTAACCTCTGACCACCTCTCCAGTCCTCACTCCAGTCATGTGTCTTTGTACCTGATGGCGCACCATAGAGCTCTGGCTGGTCTGGAACTCGCTATATATACCAAGCTGACCCCAAACTCACAGAGACCATCTGCCTCTGCCCCCGGGGTTCTTGGATTAAAAAGTGTGCACACTCCCCTCTCTCGGCTGATGTCATTTTGACAGGCCTTACCTTTTAAATGGCATCTTAGAAACTGAGTCTGTGAGCCTATTAGAAGTCCCAAAAGGCTCCATGGTGTGACAGGGGCCACTGGACTTGTTTAAGTAGGTTTGGTTAAGTCTTACTGTTTCTACCAGCAAGCTTCCCCTTTTGATCTGGGGATGCAAGCATCTAGGAGTCCCCCAGCACCCATGGGAGCTGAGGGCAATCACAGCAACACTCATTTTGTATACAAAACAGCTTTATTAAAAGTCAGCCCTTACAAGGATTCTATCAAAATATACACATTTAACTGGGCATGGTGGTGCATGCCTTTAATCCCAGCACTCAGGAGGCAGAGGCAGGCGGATCTCTGGGTTTGAGGCCAGCCTGGTCTACAGAGTGAGTTCCAGGACAGCCAGGGCTACATAGAAAAACCCTGTCTCAAAAAACTAAAACAAAAAACATATATATATATATTTATACACATTTTAAATAAATGCGTTAGACAAGTAACAGCCAGATACACCGGCCACAGACACAATCGAAAAGGCTTTGTAGGGAAGGGAAGCTTACTGAAGATACTTCAAGAGCCCTAGGAAGAGGTCAGGCACAGGGGTCTTTGGATGCTTGAGGGGCTGGGTCTTAGAGCTGTGAGGTAAGGGCCCTACTTCAGTTTTTTCTTTCCTTGGAAAAATGGAAATGTGTAGGAAAGTGTAGGAAATTTAAAGGCTGGAGTAGAAAGCTCTAAATTCATTCCTAAGGCACCACAGCTCACTCCAGTCCTGAGGTTCATGGGGTGGGCAAAGGGGGGTCAGAGACATTGGTCCTAGGCACAGTCATATGCTTGGCTGGTGCCACCTTTGTTTGGGATTTGGCCACAGGTTAAGTAGTTACAGCGGACCAGGTGGACTGCGCAAACCCAGCAGCCAGGGGCCTGGAGTCAGTCTTTAGATCAAACACATGGCTTTAGTAACACATTGGTGTCTGGCCCTGCCAGATAAGGATGCCACAAGCCCTAAGAGAGTCCACCAGTGAGAGCAGTAGGCCTCCTGTCTAGATCTACCCTCTGAGCCACCGTGGGCACTCACTGGGGACAAGGACAGCCTGAGGACGGTCCCAGCCACTGAGATATGGAGCCATCTAGAGAAACTAGCAAGCCCCAGAGCCATGCGTTCTTCTCTAAAGGGCACTTCAAAGCTGGTGTCATTAAAACCAAACTCTAAAAGCTGCTGGCCCACTGTCACTGGTGACAGGCTTCCCTGGTGACATTGGGCAGTGGGTAGGCGAAGAGGGAGAAGTCCAGGATATACTTAGGCAGCACATCTTGAAGCAGGGCTCGTGGGGCGTTGCACAGGTGGTAATGCAGACTTTCTGGGCTGGCCGGCCGGTACCAGGCCTGGCGGGCTGGGAACCGGACATGGGGTGGGGCCCGCACCCACTCCAGCACCTGGTTGGCATCAGCCTCCAGCCTCTCATAGGAACCCACAAAGTCGTAGTGCACAGCACATGGTTGGCAAAGGTGGTAAACGGGCATCCAGTGCTCATTCATGTGCTCAGGGTCCTCATCCACCAGGTATCTCAGGAACTCTGGGAAGGTGACATCGTCCCCCGCAGGACTGGGGCCAGCTCCAGCCCTGTAGCGCCGGACAATTTCAGCTCCATAGCGCTGCTGGTACTCCCGGATTTCCCCAAACTTGTTGCGGTAAGCAGACAGGAGGCGTTCCAAGGGGTCTCGCACAAATAGGAACTTGAAGTAATGCTGCAGACGGTAGCGAATCTCCTCAGGCCGCAGGTCTGCCAGAAACACCAGGTCACTGCGGTGGTCCATCTTGAGGCGGACATCCACGTTGTCCAGGACACCCGCCAGCACCTTCAGCACGCGCTTCCAGTTAGAGCAGGCCACTTTGGGGACGTAGCAGTAGAGGAAGCGGTAGCGGTCACTTACGAGGATGTGGCGCAGCAGGGTGCGCCGCTGTCCCACCGGCAAGTCCCAGGGGTCCCGGGGCATGCCCGGTTGTCCGCACACCGCCCTCATGGTCCGGTTTCGGACGTCCTCCCGCACTTGTAAGTCCGAGTCCCCAGCATCCAAGGATAGGCCTCCAGGCTTGGGAGCTGTCCCACGCCAGGCCGCGCCTTTGTGGCTGGGAGGGTGCAGGGGAAGGGGTTTCATCTCCGATAGGATGCCCCGCTCGATCATGAGCAGTAGCCCGCTGGAGGCCACGATCACTGCAAACATCAGCATGGACGGCAGCAACAGGGGTGGTCCCCCGAGCCCAGCGCGGGCCCTACTCAATGGGGCCCGCCTAGGCGTGCGGCCCAGGGGCTCGGCGCCTTTTGGGGCCGCCAGTGGGGTTAGAGGGCGAGGGAACATGGTGATCCGGGCAGACCTCGCCGATCTCGGGGCTGCTGAAGAGGCGACAGCAGCTGGGGCTGGAGATCTCGGGAGGGGAGGGTTAGTGGGTGGCCAGCTCCCGGGTGCAGCGAGGGACCAGGGCCGGATGTCCCGCCCGGCCGCTCTCCACCCCGCCCCCCGCCCCGCCGCGATTCAGGCTCGAGGGCGGGCCCACGTTGGGGGGGCGGGGAGAGGGGCGGGTGCCCAAGTCGTAAGAGCTGTCTAGGGAGGCGGAAGGCAGACCCTTGCCCAGGAGAGGACGCTTGAGTCAGGGCCACTCCAGACCACCGGGCCTGCGGACAAAAGCTCAATAAGACCTGGAAAGCGGGAAAGAGCTGAGCTGAGGTCCCGCGTCTCGCAACACGTGCCCTCTGGGAGCTGAACATAAGACTTGCACCCACCATCCTGCCTTAAACTGCCCTGGAAGAGCCGTCCCTCCAACGATGATCTGAAGGCAGGGCGACCCATCACTGCGGGTCCAGACATAAAGATCTATCCTGACTGGAAGCACGGTCCTTAGCCGCCCTTACCTCCCTCAGTCCAGGACAGGGCCACTCTGTCAAGCCCCGGCTAATGTCTCCATGGTGACATTTTGGTTTACTAATTCCTGGGGACCACAATGCTTATCCACTGAGCAATGCTGATCTATGTCTGTAAATGGAATATCCCCTCCCAAGTCTGAAGCGGTAGGCTAACTGGGACATTCTGGGCAGGGGCTAAGGATAAGTACCTCGAGACCAAGCGTGGCCAATATCCACTTCAGGATAACCTGCAAGCAGACAGAAAAGAGCCTCGTTTGGAGCTAAGATGTGCCCAGTGGCACCAGGGTGGCCATGTGGGATACAGTCAGATCCCGGAGTGCTTTGAAAGGCAGTATTCAACCAGTCCCTGCCTGAATAGAGAACATAGCTAAACACTCAAGTTTGACTCTACACGTGGGGCCCCAGGAAGGTTGTGAAATAGAGACAACAGGATTGGAGGCGTCAAAGAAGGTGCTAAAAGTTTTGAATTATTTCCTTTAGTCGGTACAGTCACTTGACAGGTGGATTCTGGGGGTAGCTGCGACAAGTTTTTGTTGTTGTTTTTTTTTGATTGTTGTTACAGATTATTTTAAGGGTTTTGCCGAGGAGCCAAGGCTGACCTTCCTGCCTTAGACTCCCTAGTGCTGAGATTACAGGCATGTTCCACCATGTCTATCTCTGCTGATCTTACTCTAAAACAATGTCCAGTCCCGATAGAGCCCAACACTAGACAGGAGGAGGAAATGTTAACCTCAGGACAGGTTATATACCCAGAGGGTGAGGGAAGGACCAGGAAGGACTACCCACTAACGGTGAGATGAAGCTTGTTCATCAGGCAGACGAGGGCTTCTGAAGTATAAAAGTGTATGTGTGTGTGTGTGTGTGTGTGTGTGTGTGTGTGTGTGTGTGTATGTGTTCACGAATAGCTCTCCAAATCCAGCCACACAGAGAACACAGGGTAAGGGTTAGAACTGGGAGGTCCCGTGGCCTTCCGACTGACTCCCTGGAGCTGGCTTGCTACAGCCCAGCTGAATGCTGAGGTACCTTCTCAGGCCACTTCTGACCCTTTACCACACTGTGGTTGGCTTCCAGTCATATATACACAGAGATTTCTGGTGATGGAATTATTTGGCACCACATCTGTCTGCAAAACGAGACCTCTTAAAACTCTCGTGGGCAACACACTGATGACTGCCCCTTTCACGAACCCCCGTAGAGAGCACTGGGGACGGCAGCTTATGCTCTGCCTCTCACCATCACTTCCAATGTGGATTTGGACGGGGCTGGCAGGTGGGGCCAGGATCCACAGCCACCCACCAGCCATAAACGCTCAGACCCAATATGTGCTCCTGCTCCTATACCACACAAGGAATGCCAGTTGCAGGACTCTGAAGCCAGAAGTTTCTAGCCAGACCCCAAGGTTATGATAATGCTATCTTCAAGATTAACTAAAGTCCCACTCAGCTCAGTGACCAGGCCAGGGCTGGCAACCCAAGAATTCCACAAACCCAGGAGCTGTGGCTACCTGGACGTTAACTTCAAGCTCCCATTTCCTGTCTTTTCGCAACTCTTTTCTTCTGGCTTTGCACCCTCATTAGCCTTAGCGAGCACTTGTGCTGCCAGGGTACCTAACTAGGACCCGAAACAAGAACGACGAGCCCCAAACAAAATCAACTCTCTCAAACAAATACCCCAAAAATGACAAGACACACAGGAAATGATTCTTTTCTAAATCAATACAATTTCTCAAATTTATTTATTTTTCTTAAAGAAGTACTTCTAATCTCTGTCAAAAGGGAGGTTAGGAAAGGTACCCCCTCCCTTGTAAACACTGAAATACAGATCTGGGAAACCAGGATCGACACACACAAAAAGTGCATTTTACAAAATATCAACTAAAATATATTTTACATGGATTATACTTCCATTGAAATTCTACCAGCTGCATTTTCATGTTCGAAAAAATATTTCCACATCTAAGAGATTCCAAAAGCATTTAACATTTGGGCAGCAGCCCCTGCCTGTTAGGAGAGTCTTATCTCCTTCCCTGTGGGTGAGGCTGGGCTCCTTGGCAGCACCCTAGAACAAGCAGGCTCTGAAGGGGTCCACTGCCACTCTGCCAACCTCTTACTTATGCCTCGCTCTTCCAGACTGATGCCTGCCTCCAAAGAGCATATTCAATACAAAGTCTTCCCTTTGGGTTTGGGACAGGGCTTCCAAAGCAAAAATTAACCTCTGAAGCCTTCAGGCCCTCACCCAGCCTAGTTACCCATCAGGAGCAATTTATCTTCTAAGAATCAGGACCTGGACCTGGAGGTGCCAGGGCTTTACCTTCAGGGGTCACTCCCACCTCCCACTGTAGCCTGTGCCAGACTGTACCCACCCCAGTACCATCTCCTCAGACTGCTGAACCTGTGTCTCCCCTCCAGGGGAGGACCCAGTGCCATCTTCCACAGCATATGCCCCTGGAGCATGCCTTTGTAGAAGTATGGTTGGCAGGTTCCCAGTGCAGGGCCCAAACCCAACCACAGTGCACCCACCCCAACCCCCATGCTCCTCTTTGGTACAGACAAGGTACAAATAACCAGGCTTCTAGCCCCTCGGAGAGCCTGGACAACGGGGCCTCTGGTGGGGAGCATGAGGCGAGAACCAATCTCTGGGCAACAGGAAGAACTTAGAATGCAGGTCCTAGCTCCTCGGTAAGCAGCGGCTGCAGCTCTGGTCTGTGGACTGATACAGTGTTGATTCTCACTGGGATGTAAATTAGTGCAATCTACAAAAGACTAAGGTAAGGGGTGGCAGGGCAAGGGGAGCCACAGCACTCCTTTGGTTTGATTTCAGGTGGGTGTGGCTTGAAGAGTCACGTGTGAAGTTCTGCAAGAGGTTTCCCAGAACCTCCAAGTATAAGGCAAGAGGAAAAATCATCAACGATCAGGTAGCAATTTTCCTTGTCCCCTGCCCCCCACCCTCTCTCTCTCCCAGCACTCATCAGCTCTTCCAGACACGACAAACTCCATGTTGACCAGTATTCTGGGAAGCCAGACCTGCTGGGTGGCCCTCAATGGAAAGCTGACAGGCGGCAGACACCCATGGGTGGGCCGGGTCAACTTGTGCCAGCACCAGTGGCTACTGCAGGGGTAAAGCCAGGGGAAAGGCTCGAGTCCAGGAAGAGGAAGTCAAAGCTTGGCTCTCGACTCACTAGAACAAGCCGGAGCTGCGCTAGAATCTGCAGAGCCTGGTCCCAGGCTGACAGGGAAGCAGCGGTCACAGTGGGTGAGGTAAAGCTGGCTCCTGCTACCCTTGGAAGGCCTGGGGAGGCTAGAAAGGAGCCTGGTGGGCCTGTTTCTGGAAGGACCTTACCCTTTCTACATGCCTCTGCCCTTCCTTGGCCCATGACCCTCAGGTTTGGCCCAACTTCAGGGAAGACTGAATCTTCGGGAGTCTCCACCCTGGGGTGCACAGATGGGCCCCCCAGGCCAAACTGAGGGCTCAGATGCCTTTCTCATATCCTGGTCTCCCTTTCTCCCATGTGGTCCTGAATCTATAGGACCCCTGCCCTCCCTCCCCCCAAGAGAACCACAGGCCAGCAACCTATGGCCCCTTAACCAAGTGCTGTGCTTCAAGCAGTGCCCCCCCCCAGGCCCCACTCTCCCGAAGGCAGCCCCAGCGTGAGCAGGAAGAGGCTACTGGGGGTTCTTGAGGATGCGGCCATGGCGGAAGTCATAGACATGGCGGCAAAGGAACACCAGCTCAGGGTCCGTGTCCTCTGGCACTGTGCGGTGTGGTGGGGTGGAGTAGTCTGAAGATGGGGGCACCAGTGCTGTCTTTCGGCTGGGAAGGCCCTCGCCCCGGCGCTTGGCCATGGCACAGAATCTGCAGCAACACACCATTACTGTCGTCAGCAGTCACTTCCCGAGGAAAACCAGCTCCTTCCCCGCCCTGCCCACTGAATGGGAACCGAGAGGTGACATTGCCTCTGTTCTTATCCCCAAGGCTGTGTGCGCTCTGACAACTTCCAGTTGACTTCAGCTTCCCCACACACGTGCCTTCCAGGGCTCCTCCCCAAACACCTCCCTTTTCCTAGACTTCTCCCAGAACACTAGTGGGCCACAACATGATCACGAGAGCTGGGTTAACCTGTACTCTCCAATTACTCTATCTCAGGAGGGGACAGTTCTATCTGATAATCGAAAAATAAAATTCCAGCCAAGTGTGGTGGCGCACACCTTTAATCCCAGCACTTGGGAGGCAAAGGCAGGCGGATCTCTCTGAGTTCGAGACCAGCCTGGTCTACATATTGAGTTCTAGGCAGCCAGAACTACATAGAGAGACTGTCTCACACAAAACTAAAAAAAAAAAAAAAGGTGTTAGAGCAGTGGATCTGAATCTTCCTAACACTGCCACCCTTTAATACAGTTCCTCATGTTGTGGTGACCCCCAACCGTAAAACGATTTTCATTGCTTCTTTGTAACTGTAACTTTGCTAGTTATGAATCACAGCGTAAATATCTGATTTCTGAGGGCCTTAGGGGACCTCTGTGAAAGGGTGGCTTGACCCCAAGAGTTTCTCAAGAAACTCTTGGTGTTAGAGGGAAGGTTTTAGGGAAGAACATTTTGAACCAGTAAGATTGGGCCCAGAGCATAAAGTGATTTCCTTGGGAACTCCACACAGTTCCCCCAAATTACCCTCACTGAGCCCAAGGGGAGAGGCCAGCCACGGGCACAGGGTACTACCCACCTGCAGTACTCGGCGAAGGTCAGCACATAGCACTTCTCTTCAATGCAGGCCACACTGTTCTGGTCCTGATGTCTCGATGCAAAAACTTCATTCTGCAAAGGCTCAAGGGGAGATGGGAGCAGGTTCGTTATGGGAGCTAGAAAGAGGCACCTCACTCCTAGAACAAGGCAGGCATGACTCCTCTGCAGGGAATGCTGACCTGAGCCAATACCAGCAAGCAACAGAGTCAGTTTTATCTAAGTCTCGACCCCTGGCTGCCCACACCAGCCCTAAGAGGAAAAGAAATTGGTCCCTTTCTCCCCCATGAGATTAAAAAGTCCCACTAAAGGGGGTGGCACATGCCTTTAGCCCTAGCAGATGCATCTCTGTAAGTTCAAGGCCAGCCGGGTCTACCCATAGCAAGTTCCAGGTTAGCTAGAGCTGTATGGTGAGACGCTGTCTTGACCACAAAAGAGAGAGAGACAGACAGACAGACAGACAGACAGAGGGAGAAAAGTCCCTTCCAAAGAAAGGAAATAAAAGGTAAGCTCAGACCCCTCTCAGCCGCAGGTAATAAAAGGGTTAGGTGCACAGGGCCACCTCATCCTGTTGTTAGGACGTAACTGCTCACTCCCATCTTCAGGGTACTGGGGCTCAAGGGTCATTACTCCCATTTGGAACCTAAGTTGGGACAGTGTTTGGGAGAGGCTAAACCCCAGATGACGTGGAGGAAGACTTGGTTATTTCCTAGCTGTCCTTTCCATATGCCATGTCTTAATCCCACAGCCTCATGTGTGTGCCACCCTGCTGCACCCCCTTGCCAGGCAGCTCACCTCATGCATGCTGGGGCTGCGGCCTCCCTGCAAGTGCTCAGGCCTGTAGTACCACAGGAGGCTCATCATCAGTTCTCCTAGAGGGGACAACGGAAGAGGTCACGGCTGAGCTGGCAACCCTGCTTATTTAAGACAGGCTGGCCACCTGCCTAGAGGTTTGTCCAACCCCAGCTCCTGGCCCAATCCTGTGGGCTCTGGCCACCTGTGTCCCCTGACCAAGGCCAAGCACTCAGCAGCCTGGAATGCTGTCCGACATGGAGATGGACAGGAAGGCACTGACGGGTAAGGCATGATGGGCAAGTGCTTGGGCTCTGGTGGCTCATAAAGCACATGGATTCAACTTAAGTCACAAGTTGCTCGAGTCTCTGCAGCAGAGACCCCAGCTGAAGGGCAGGCAGACTGTCAAGAATGGTGGTCTTGTGCAGGCCAAATTCTAGGCAGGGGCCAACTGAAGGCAGCTGTCCCTTGGGTTCCCAGTCTGAGGGACATGTACCTGACTCAGGGTTCTCCCAGAGGGCGGAGATCTTGGCCACATAAGGTGTAGACGTCTTTCTTGGGCCTGACTTGAGGAGAACAGTGTCTCGGACTCGGATTGTCTCTCCATGCCGCTCAACTGCCTGGTAGCTCTTTCGGATGGCAGGTTCCGGCTCATCCTGGGCAACGAACCAATGGCACAATTAAGTCTGGAGAGCTACACTACAGAGTGAGGATGGAGGAAGCAGAGAATAAAATCCCCTCGACTTCAGGACAGTCAGCCCCCTAAGCAGAGCTGCAGGGTGGGTCCTCCTCTCCAAGTCTGGCTTTTGAGGGCAGGGGTGGGGGTGGGGGTGGGGGTGGGAACGCTTATGCTTGGAAACCAGTAATGTGAATGTGGCAGGAATGTGGCTGGCTCTCTAACCATCTGGGCTAACGGAGTGGCCTGAGTTTGAACCCTTAGATCACCATTTTAGGTGGCAGAGCCTTGGGAAAGTTAGGTGAGCCTCAGTTTCCTTCCCTATCAAAGGGACCGTAGGGTGCACACTACATACGGTAGTGGTAATGACTAAAGAGGATGAAGCGTGCGGAGCATTTATCTTAGTGCTAACATCCAACTTCAGAAGTGCGCACGCATTTCAGTCGACACAGTTTTCTCTCTCCTGGTGTTTTCCATCACTTAACTTTCTGGTCCACCCCAACTCCCCTATACAGTGTGGGTCGGAAGGTGGATCGAGCAGGGATGAGAGGCTGAAGTGTCCTGTGTCTTACTGCCCCCCCCCCCCATCAGCTATGTGCTAACTAAACACTCACCAGGACATACACCGCCTTCTCACAGGCAGCGCCCACAGGCACCCAACCATTAGTGCGGCGGCGACGGCGGCGGCGAGGACGTGGGCGCTGGGCACGCGGCTGCTTGGGGTGGCTGGGTCTGCGGGCAGCCTTGCTCCTCACAGTGTACCTACAGCTGGAGCCTGTGCGCAAACCAGACTTGGAACCGCTGGGAGGCTTGGCACTCTGAGGGCATGCCCGGGCTACCGTCTGGGGCTCCGAGGTGGGTGTCTGAAGATGGGGGATGGGCTCTGCTGCAGGTGGCACACTGGGCACAGGGCATCCCAGGAGGGGGTGAGCAGGTGAGGCTGGATGGCCAGCTTCTGGGAGAGGAAATTCCAGCTGGCCGAGGGACCTGCAGCCTTCTAGAAAAAGGAGAGTGGGTCAAGGTAGGTAGACACCCTGCAAGCCTCCAGCCATCTGCTTTCAGGTCCCAAGCCTGGCTTAGTGCCAAGGTGCAACTCAAAGGCCAGTGAGGCGGGGTGGGGGGGTGGGGGGTGGGACAAGGGCCTTTCTTCACCTTGGAAACTGGCCAACAGACATTTGTGTGTCCCATTCTAACTGGAAGAAGTGACAGCAAAAATATCTTCGTTAGCTCTGACTTAAGCTTCTCCAGGGTTTCCAGAATACTCAGGAGCAGGGGTTCTGGAGTCAGACAGCCTGGGATGTGAGCCCCACACCTACCACTTACCAGCCATGTGACCTCAGGCAAGTCACCCTGGCCCCTCTGCGCAATGTTAAGTAATGCTTACGAGCATGACACAGAATTTTCCTTATTTACATATTAACTCATTTCACCCTTACAACATCCCCCAGGTAGGTACTATTACTGCGGCTTTACAATGGAGGAAACAGACACAGCAGTTACTGGCTTAGCCAATGGTCATGAGGAAAGGGAGCTGCGGAGAACATTTCAATCCAGGTAGTTTGGTGGAGTCTGCCTAATTACATGCCTTGTGACTGTGTGTCAAGGACTGGGAACGGTGCTTGGCACACAGTGCTTATGGGTGGTCTCGCTTATAAGGGTAAAGGGTAAGGGTCTAAGAGGAAAAGCCAGGAAGTAGCCTGCTCTTGTTTCTCAGGACTCCAATCCATGCTGGAAGCTGATATAACCAGTCTGGCCAGAGCCAAGTGGTCTATAAAGCTGTTTTATAGACCCCGACATGAAGGGGCGTGGGGGAGGAGCGAAGAGCCCAGGGAAGGCCCAGCCCTCACCTCCCTTGCACAGGGCAGACCTGCTGGTCAGGATGGCTTTAGTCACCTCCTTTCTACCCAGGGGCTGGAGGGAGCCGGCTGGGGAGAAGGTGCAGACGACCTTTCCAGTCCGGGGCTGCTTTTCCAGCTGAGCACGGACCGTTCCTGAATCTCAGATGACAGACTGAGGGTACTGAACCCCCTGCAGCATGCCGAGCACTGATGGCCTCTTGAGTGTGCCCGCCCACCCACCCTGTCTACACCCAACTATCCACACAATGCCCTATCTGCTCTCCTTGTCTTTTTCAAAGCCTGCAGAGCCAGGGCAAAGCTGTCCCACCACACCTGGGGCTGCTTCCTCAGCCCAGAACCGCCAACCTTCCTATGAACGCTAAACTCACCAGCATGGAGACTGACGGTCTGAACTCCTGGACATGAAGGATGTTAAGCTTTCCAAGGATGAGGGAGAGCCCAGGATATGAGGGACATGGGAATGACTTGGTAAAAGTCTTAGTTTGTCCCCGCCCCACCTCCCACGATTGGCGACTGAACCCAGGACCTCACGTATGCTACGTAAACCAACACTCAACATCACTGAGCTCCAGCCCTTTTTCTTGTTTCTGTGTGAGAAGGGTCTCTTTCTTGTATGGAACTCCTTATCCCCCTGACTCAACCTTCTGTGTAGCTGAGCTTACAGACTTGAACCACAGGGCCTACCTAAGGCCCTAATTTCTGTATCTAAGAGTCTAAGAAAGGGAATCCTAATGTGGGAGGAGAGACCTTGTCCCGTTACATAGCCATGTTAACTTCCAAGCTAAGCAATCTCACTGATGGCTTGGGGAAAGCAGGGCCTAAGAGGTAACCGTGGGGCCCTTTCCTGGGGTGTTACTAGGCCCAGAACATTGCATAGATGAGTAGACCTCCCTTCTCCAAGTTCCCTGCCTCCTAGGTAGTAGCTAGACTTAGCAGAGCCCCCTGTCCAGAGCTATATCCCAGCCTCCTGGGATGCCATGCCTTAAGAACTCCCCAGTATACGGTGTGTCCCCTACAAGGCTTACCTGCTGTAAAAGGCATTTTGTAGGGGCAGCCGCCACAGGTAGTGCCAATGTGGGTGAGAGACAAGGGTAACACTCCACAAATGCTGTAGCCACTCACTCCGGTGTCCTCACTGGAGCAGTATCGAGGTGAGTTCCACGGCGGGTGCTGGAACGGGATGCCAGAGGGCACTGAGCTCGGAGACATGAGGAGCCCCTCACTGGGGGCTGCCACGGGAGACAGCTTGCCTTCTGGGAGCATGGGGCAAGGGGAGTAGCTCCCACACTGCAGCCCGTCCTGGCCACAGTACAGGTAGAAGCTGCCTAGTGCAGTGAGCTCCGGTCCCCCACACAGACCACTATAGTCGGCTGGATTGCCGGGCAGCGGCAGTGGAGACAGCTGAGGTGCTGGGAAAGAGGGCTGATGCAGTTCCTGCTTGGGGGCAGGCGACTCTTCGCCTGGACGCCCAGGCTCTGGCTTCAGGGATGCCTGCCCACCCATCAGCAGAGGCAGGTGGGGGCGCAAGGGGTCCTCCAGAGCCTTGCCTGGGGCCTGGTGAGATGGCTGGATGGGTGGCCCACGAGGAGTAGCAGATGGACAAGGCTCATCAGGCTGTTCTTGCCAGCTGGGGGGCCCTGTGGTCTCCCCAGAGCCGGCCCCCTGCCGAGCCTTAGGACAGTTCTTGCCGTTGACCTTGGCCCACTTTGGCCGAAGGATCTTGGGTGCCAGGGGCTCAGTGGAGCGCCCATCTGCTTCTGCCTGGGCTCGAGAAGGTCGAAGAGGCAGCTCCCGCTCCTGGCTGAGTTTCAAGAAGGCAGCTGCGTTTAAGCTAGCCAGTCTCTTGGGAGCTGGGTCTCCATCTCGACGGGCAGCTTCATCTGGGGCTGGCTCTGGGGACAGGTCCCGACTTCCTTCTCCAAGATCTCCCAGCCGAGGTCGCTTCTTAGAGAAAGACCAGGCCCCTATGGCCCGGTCCCGGCTCCGGTGAGAGTCCCCCCCTCGGCTTCGGCGGGCACCTGCCAGGCTGCTCGTGTCCTCTCGCTCCAGTAGCAGATTATTGAGGGCCTCTGCATTAAGGGAGGCCAGGCGCCGCTTTCGGGGCTGCACAAGACCAGTGTCCTCACTGGATGGGGCCGGACTAGGGGGCTTGGGCAGGTCAGGGGGCAGCTCGTCAGCCTCGTCTGCGCTTCGTGGACCAGCCACATTTTCCAGGCGAGTCAGCAGCACTTTGCAGGCTTTGGGCTTTTCTGGAACCAGTGAACGTTTACGCAATGGGTAGTTCTTGCGGCGCCCTGTGAGGTGCCCAGGGCTCTCAGGCATGCCTGGCTCTACATCTTCACCCCCCTGCTCCATATTGCTGTCTTCCATCTGCAGGGGCTCCCCTCGGCCAGTGGGGCCGGAACTAAGCATAGGAAGGGACTTCCTCCGAGTGTGTGTCATGGAATCCCTCCAACCTGTGGAAAGAGGGGGCAGGCAATGAGAAGACATGGTCACTGCCTCCTTTTTCCTCCACTGCAGCCCACCCACCCTCACCTGTAATTACTCTGGCTCACTCCTACTCTGTCTCCCTTGGAATTTCCTAGGACTTGTCTTCCAGGCAGTCGGACTACCAGTAGTTGTGAAGCACTGGCCCCCGCTCTCCTTCTAGCACCTAGTCCCCATGAAATAAGCCCCAGAAAGCCTGGTAAGTGACACAGGGCACAGTCTCCAGTGCCAAGGCACAGGAGGAGCCAAAGGCTACGGTCAGACCTCCTCTTCTGCTCCCGCTAGACGCTCAAGAAGAGGAGGTCTGAAAACACAGCCAGAATGGGGCTTAGGTGATAGGGGCCTTTTAAGAAACAGGACCAGCCGGGCCGGCGGTGGCGTACACCTTTAATCCCAGCACTCGGGAGGCAGAGCCAGGCGGATCTCTGTGAGTTCGAGGCCAGCCTGGGCTACAGAGTAAATTCCAGGAAAGGCACCAAAACTACACAGAGAAACCCTGTCTTGAAAAAACAAAAGAAACAAAAAAAACCCCACAAAAACCAAAAAACAAGACCAAAGTACTACCAACTCCTCCCTCAACTCTGGGCTTCCAAGACTACCCATAGGAGGATAAAGAGATGGGCCGAGAGAGGTGTTGAGAGAAGAACCTGCCTGCTGGGCAGGGGAGGAGGTTCCCTCCACCCAGCAAGAGAGCCATAACTTCTCCTTCTGGAAAACCCTAAGAAAGGTGAGGCCCGAGCCTGCCCTAGGAGGCAGCCCCCACATAATCTGGTCAGATTCTAGGGAAAGGCAGCTCAGAGTGCCAGGGTTGGGAAAGGACATTAGGCTAGGATCAAAACTGGCACAGGAGAAAAACCAGTGGTCCTTGTAAGCCTTGCTCTGCCCCTCAGTTTTCCCTGATAGGAAAGATGCCAGGTATGGGCAGGAAGGGGGTGGGGGAGGTCTCAGGAAGCCTGGGAATGCCCATGACCAGGCATGATTCCTACCTTTGGCTTTGCAGATGTCCCTACTATATACACTCAGGGGCAGCCTGATCTCAGTTCTCAGTAATAAAGGCCGGAGCTGGCTGCGCGGTGCACACTTGTACCATGAAGGCTATGCAGAACCGCAGGGGTGAGGGAGGGCGGCCAGACTCCAGAGCCGTTCACCTCCTATCTACTCTCTACAGAGCCAGGCTGCCAAGCGAGGTGCCAGACAGTCCACACTTCTCCTCCCCAGGCACCTCCGGGACCCCTCCCCACCCAGCAGGCCAGGCTTTTCAGCTTGGTTTCCCCACTATTGTTATTCATGCCGGGAGAGGTCCCTGGTGGGCGGGGACTTAACCCCGAGGATCCCAAGCCTGAGGATTTCCAGGCTTTGCCTGGTTCTTCCCAGTTAAGTTTTGTGGTCTTCGGCCATTAGTGGGGATCACTGGGTGCCTTCTCTCCACAGACAAGCTGCACTAGCCTAGAAAGGGTGTGGAGAAAACTCAGCTGATGGGGCAGTGGACATAACCCTCATGGAGAGAGGACTGGGAAACTGCAAAAGGAAGAGGCAATGGGCCATGTGTGGGGACCTGCTACTTGTCCAGAAATCAGGCCCCAGGCATGAGAGTCACAGGAGGCAAATCCATTCATTCCTAAACGGCAGAGCTCATAACAATCCCAGGCATCTGTGAGGCCTTAAGTCTCTTTTCTGCTTTCAATCAGTGACCGACCGCTGTCCTGGCTGCTCGGCATACTCGCCAGCATGCCCCTTTCACATTCAAAAGCATCCCAAGTGCAGACAACCCACAGACCCCTTTCTCTAACCAGGAGGCACCCTGTGCCAGCGGTGGCGGAGTAACCAAGAACAAGCAGCACCACAACTTTATCTGCACTTCTGGGCAAAGCCCAGTCCTGTTTCCCCACTCCCAAGGAGCTTGGAGATGCAGGATGAGTGAATAGACAATGCAGCTAAACACGGGCTGAAGCCCCTCAACAGGCCCCAAGTCGCCAGAGCATCTGGGCCTGGGAATGGCTGGGGGCCAAGGGTGAGGTCACCTGGGCCTGTGGCCTTTGAGGACATGGACACCAAGCACAGAGCAAAGGGGCAGGAAAGAGCATAAACATGCGAACAGGACGGCTAGTGAAGGGCTCTGAACAGGGAGGATGGCTGCCTGCCGGAGGCTGGTGACATGGTGGGTTGACCGTCCTGGGATACCTGTCTGTCTGTACTCAGTCTTTCCCTCTCGGCTCCCAAAAGGTCCCAAGCAGAGAGGTGGGAAGCAGCAGCAGTGGCCACTTTTAGGAGCCTGTTCCTGGAGTGTTGTGTTCCCTGTAGAGATGGTTTCACTTTAATCTCCCATTCAGTACTCCAGTCTCTCAGGGGGCCACTGCCCCTGAGGGCTGGACATCCGGTAAACCTCTACATCACAGGGTGCAAGTCCTGTTTCCAAGCCAAGCACAGGAGCCTCCTGCTTGCCTCCTGTGCATCTGCCAAACCTCCTGTCACTGGCTGAGGACTACTAGAGCCATCAAAGCACATTGCAAAATAACCCCCGGCTTTCATGTGGTGCCTCAGGTGGCGGCGGTCTTGAGGAGAGGCTGGGGTCTCTGCTGCCAGCTTCTGCTGTTCTTGGATATGAGGAGAGCTGGTGTGAGTCATGCTTTGAAGCACCTGTGAGAACCTCATCAGCAGCTTTTCCCTGGGGTGGGGCTGGGTGGAGGGGCTTGCAGTCTGCCAGGGCCCCTCCGAACTTCAGGAGGTGGCCCAGCAGCGCCAGTTGGGGGTGGGATCCCAGGTGCACAGTAGCCCTGGCCCCCCATTCCAGAAGGATAGACGCTCCTGCTGACCCTCTATTTACATTAGTTCAACCAGGAACTTTCTACTACTGTCAAGTGATGAGGCTAGAGCAATTCAGCACTGCTCTTCTGCTCTCTGGAAGCCCTGTCCCTGCACAAACAATCCTGGCCCCTAGAGAGAAGGTTCCTGGGAAGGACACCCCCAGGGCAATTACCTTTTACCTAGCTGGTGTCAAGCAAGCTCTCACTGGGAAAAACCAGTCTGACTGTCACCTGAACAGCTGCCCCGAAGGACAGTGGCTGGCCAGAGGGCTTCTAGGTCAAAGACCCCACAAGTTGATCCCCAAATCCCTGTAAGTATATGCCAAAGTTGGCAAGCAAGCCATCTCCACTCTAGGTACATCAAAGGCTCAAAACTGAGGGGGATCTGAGGCGTCAGGGTGCCAGAGGCTAGGCTCCAGTGGGACTCAGATCTGCCTAGGGCTAGCAGGAGCCATCCCCGGAAGCAGCAAAGGCAAGGTGTTCGGTCACCACATACCACCCTGATCTACAGAGGCAGTGCATATGCTGGCTGCTACGTGTCCAGCTGAAGGCTTCAGCAAGGGAGGTCAGAGGCCTGGACCACAGGTCAGAGTATGCATCACTCCCATAAACTCAATCTAGCCCTGGGTAGAAGAGATCCTTAGAACCGCCTTCCGCTCCTCTTTGCACACAGTGCCTCCGTCAGTGTCCTTGGTCTCAGGACTGGGGCTGTTCTAGCCCTGAAGGGAGTAACCTTTGTCAGAAACACCGGCTCTCTGGACTCTTATCGAAGCAAAGCAACAGGCAGGCAGAGGCAGAGCAGCCTACGGTAAGGCCAGGCGAAGCTGCTGCCAGGTCTTCCCATCTCTTTAGTGAGAGGCGGACAGACCCGAGAGTCGAAGGGCGGCAGGCAGGCCTGGCTCTGGGGCTGGCTGCAGCTCAGTGGCAGAAGGCTTGTCTACCACGTACAGGGTCCTGGGCTCCACTTTCAGCTGAGCCAAAGTGCAAAGCCAAAGCTGGCTCTGACCCAAATGAACAACATACTTAAACTTCTCTGAACTTGAGGTTCCTCGTCTGAAACTGACATACCAAAATAAACCTTACCTCTCAGCACTAACAAGGATGGCAATACACTGTGGGGAAGCCTGGTGGAGAGCAGAAGCCTTCCTCCCCGTCCCGGCCACCAAAGAGGTACCTAACATCAGTTCCCTACAGCAGGAGCCCAGGACAGCCTGGGCGAGAATCCAAACATCCAGCCTGCACTTGAACTCTGCTCTGGTACTATTCTGCCAAGGACACCCACATGTCTATCCCTTTCCCTTGTGGAGTCAGTACGGTGTGAATGGGGGGAGATGGGAACACATTCAGGGCGGGGCCAGGAGAGCAGGTGTTCTGCCCACCCCAGGATCTGACCGAGGATCCATGGCAGGTACCCACAAAAGCTCTGGGAACCACCCACTAAGAACGGTGCTCTGGCCACCAGCCCCCAGTCTGGCATCGCTCGCTGCAGGTACTCACCTTGCACCTGAGCTTAATTATAGAAACACCCGGGCAGGAAAGGCAGCACAGTGCACAACCAGAGGGAACTGGTCCCACCCATCTGAGGAGTCACACCTGCCATCCAGAGGTACCAATACTGTCTAGAGCCCATAAGACCAACCTGCTCCTCACGGGACACACTGAGGCCTTTAGGACACCAGAGACCCAGAGTGAGTAGCTGCAAAGTCATGCCCATCCCACGTAGGCAGGGTCTGGGTATGTCAGCTCAGCTCAGCCCCACGGCTAGGTCTGACTTTTTTTTTAATCAGTTCTGACCACCCCAGCATGAGAGCCAAAGTCAGCCAGCCAGGCCTCTTCCAGTAACCGTAAAGGCACATGGATCCACTGGGAGGGAGGAGTTCTAACTCAGGCTACGGACTCCCATGTCTGTCAGAGATCAAAGTGTAGGGTAGTCACAACAGAAATACTAAGTTTTCTCAGATGGTCAGAAACTGCTAGTCCTCAGTGTGGAGCTAACGCCCTTCCTCCAGGTAGGAAGTAAAGCCAGCACCTCTCCCAACTAGAGGTCCCTAAGCAAGGGCAGTCAGTGGGCAGAGAGTACTGTGCTGTAGTAGTTCATTAGTAGTATCCACATTCTGCTCCACAAAACAGACAGATTAGAAGGTAATCACATGCAATACCAACTAGTCTTTAGGGGTTTTAACACTTTTTTGGGTATGTGTACGTATGGTACGTGTGCATACACCAGTAGTGCGTGTGGTGGTCAGAGGTCAGCCTGTGGGGGAGTTGGTTTCTCTCCCTCTACTAGGAGGGTTCTGAAGATGGCACTCAAGATAACGTCGGGCTTGGCAGCAAATGCCTTCACCCTTGGAGCCATATTGTTGGTCCTAGAAGATTTGTATAAAGGCCAATTTACTCTCCCCCAGCTCTTCCTGGTGCACGCAGGGCACCCACTGCTCATTCCCAGGCACACAGCACTGCTTGAGATCTCTGTCCCTACCGCCAGCCCACACAACAGAGCAGAGATTCCATCAGGACTGGAAAAGAGCCTGAACTCCAAGCCTTGCTTGGTTTACTTTTCAAAGCAAGACTATTTGTTTTAAGGATTAAATAAGAACATGTATAGAGCGCCTAGCAGAGTGCCCAGTATACACCAGGCAATTAATACAAGCCCATCTTTTTTCTTATTTCTAAAAATTACTGTATGTGAATCAGTGTTTTGACTGCAAGTATATGTCCTGTTTGTGTGTCTGGTGCCCCCCAACCCCCAAATTCAGAACGGAATGTCAGATCCTCTGAGACTGGAGTTACAAACAGCTGTGAGCCACCACGTGGGCCCTGGGAATCGAACCCGAGTCCTTTAAAAGAGCAATGAGTGCTCTCAACTGCTGAGCCCCCTCTCCAGCCTGAGCCCATCCTTTCTCTCCCCTTCTACAAGTACCAGGCTAAGGTATGAAAATCAAAATACAAGAGGCAGAAACAAGAGTGTGGGCTAGTGGAGCTGGGGTAAAGCGGCATGAGGAGGCTGTGATGGGGAGCCCAGGGCTTGGTGGAAGGGCTTGGCGGAAGGGTTTGTGGAGGGCACCTCTACTGCACACCAGGTGTACTGGAGGAACAAAAGCCCGGCGGGGAGGTCAGCACTAGAAACCCCTAAGTACCAAGAGGCAGGAAGGTAAAGACAGGTCTTAAGATGGCAGCCAGAGGGAACTCCCTAGATTCAGCCTGATGAGTTCCACAAGTCACTCCAAGGTGGGGCAGGATTTCCAAGCCAGGCTCCCTCAGACCCTACTATCCATATGCCACACTGCCCAAGCCAGGCTACCGGAAGCAAACTTGTGCCCGGGGCAGGACCCATTACTTGTTAGCAGTAGCTAACAGTTTTGGAGACAGGAACAGGGACAGAGCATCCCATATCTCAGCAGTTGATTTTTATCAACCCAGGAAAAAACCTGGTGCTAATGATGCACTACTCTTCCTAAGAGTCTGAAGCTCATCAACCTCTCCTGTGAGGCTGCCCAGGAGCAGCACAGAATGTGTGTTGGTTCGGCCACCAGGACAGAGTTCGGATGAAGCTCGGAGGGAGAGCACTTCCTGCCTAACACTTGCAAATTCCCAGCATTAGTAAAAAATTGGTGGGAGAAAATTTCAAGCCAGGCTCAGCCACCTAGGAGTTTCGGGTCAGCCTGGGTAACACGGGCAGACCCCAATAGCTTGTCAGCTATCTCCCAGTCCTGAACAGAAGTAGACCACTGGGCCATGAGGAGAGCTCCGCCCCAGACCTGCCCAACAAAGAACCTCCTGATTGAGGCAGCCATGAAAACAAGTCCCAAGGCCAAGCCTTCCAAACATGCCACTGAGGGAGGGAGTCACAGGCAGACTCCAATGCTACTTCAGCGGGTGGCGAGCCTGGGGAGGTCAGGTGGGCTGCCTTTCCCACTACTAAATTCCATCTACCGGCTTACCTGGCTGCCAGCTCACTGGCCTGACTCACAAGGGTTGAAAACCCCTTAGTCAAAACGCTTGGATCTCTAAGTAGTTTAGATTTCTAAATGTACATATACTTTACTAGTTGCACATCCAAAATCCAAAAATAAAAAGCAGACTTTGCTCCCAAATAAACAGCTTTTGAAGCAATCCAAGGACTTCAAATGTATGGATTAGGGAACCCTCTGTGCCTGTTCAACTTAATTAATGAACATTGATTCATTAATTTGCATTTACTCAACTCTTTCATGATCACCCCCCGCCCCGTTTTCTCTCCCAATTTGCCCTAGCTACCTCAAGTAAAGAGTCTACTTGTCCCCTCGCCCAACCATCATGAGTTAGCATACACACATTTATGACAAAGAATGCTAGAGACAGGACAGGCTGGGGATGCACAGCTGTAATCCCAGCGAGTTGGAGGTAGGATCACAAGTTCAAGGTCATCCTCGGCTACACAGTAAATTTGAGGTCTACCTGGGTTCCACGAGACCCTGTCTCAAAACAATAAGCAGCCAATCTAGAAAAGACAAGGAGGTGGAATCAGCGGCAAAGAACCAGGGTAAAGATCAGTCCCCAAGGTCTCTAAGAGGGCAGGGGCAGGGCACTTGATTCACCAGGGGCTCCTACTATACCAGGAATGCTACTCTGTATTCTGGGTACCCGGCACCAATTAGCACATGACGATCACTGCATCTACCTTCACAACAGTCCAGGGAAGCCGCTGTTACCATCCCATGTTCAGGAGACCGAAACAGGTACAAAGAGTTCAAGGAAGGAAGGAAGGAAGGAAGGAAGGAAGGAAGGAAGGAAGGAAGGAAGGAAGGAAGGAAGGGGTGTGCGTGTACATGGGGAGCAGCTCTGCAGGTGAAGGCACACACTGCCGAGCTTGATGACCCAAGCTCAGTTCTCCAGATTTCACGAGGTGGTGGGAAAGACCCGACTCCCGCAAGGTGTCCTCTGACTTACACATGTGCGTGCACACACCCCCTCCACCCTCCCACCCCACCTCCTAAGAAAACCCTGCCTAGTGCTGCCAAAAGCAGAGGCAGAGACAGGGCATCCAGGTGTCTCAGAGCCCATTCTTCTACATGTTAGCATACTGCCACTTTCTAGGGCCTCACAGGATGGCTGCTGGGTCACAGCCCAACATGATAGTGGTTTTTCCTGAATTCTCAGCTTAAAGAACTGCTCCTACAGACAGGTATGTTCACACACCTGTAATCCTGGCACTCAAGGTGAGGTAGAGGACAGAGCGCTCTGGGCAACTGGGCTATATAGGAAGTACAGGATCTGTCCCAAAAAATCACCATCACCATCTATAGAAAAGTTGGCTCAAAGTTCTGAGTAAACTTTTTTTTTAGACAGGGTCTCTCTGTTTAACAGTCCTGGCTGTCCTGGAACTCGATTTGTAGACCATCCTGATCTCGAACTTACAGAGCTCTGCCTGCTGGGATTACAGACACACACCACCACTGCCTGACCAGAATAAACTCTTCCATACCTTTTTTTAAACAAAACCATTTTATTACTTAGAAAGTGGTGAGCGCTCCAGAGAGAGACAGTATTTTACAGTAAATCCAGAGAAAGAACTTTTCCCAAACCTCTACTCTAGTCTACAGGCCTGAGGGAAATCCCCTGCCCCTGGCTTAGACCGCAACCGAGATGGAAAGTGGCCTATCACAGTGGAGACAGGCACCTTAATTTACAGAGAGAGACACAGCAACTGTTCCTGCTCTCCTCTCTTCAGAGCGCTAATCCTAGTACTTTCAGTTTTCTTTAAAGATCGTTTCCTCTCTGTATAATCTCTTCTACATTCAGTGGGAACTGTGTGAGCCCCATAGGTACAAAGCAAGGGACATCAACTCAGGGCTGGGACGCCACCACTGACCCTGCTTCGGTGGTGATGTGGCTCTAACTCTTCTGGAGAACCTGTTAGGATCCCCTGGCATGAAGTGGCACCCTGGTACTGACTATTCTAAGAACACACTTCTAAACCACCTGGAAGCACAGAAACCTGATAAACAAATGGTGTTATCCCCAAACATGCTGGACAAGTCCATTCCTCTCTTGAAGAAGGGTCCATTCCTCTCTTCTGCAGCAGGAAACTGGAAAGTTGTATTGGTGGAGGTAGAAACTAGACACATACCTCACTCCAGGCCAGAGAAATCAACATATCTGTCCTTCCCAAGTCCCACAGCAAAGGAGCAGAGGCCAGAGAAAATAATCAGTCTCATTAAGTCCTTAGCTAGTACTGATGTCATTAACTATGAAAGGCCACCTGTCTTTTCATTCAAGTAACTTGGTTATGGTTCCTTGGAAGTTACCAGTTCATAAAGCCAGACTGAGAGACAAACCCTGGTTCCTCCTGGCAGACCAAGCCTGTGGAGGAGCCCAAGGACAACCACCCGACTGAGTCAGATGAATAACCACCCTTGCAGGGATTTCCCACTGTGCAGAGAAATGTAATGAATGATCACTACTCCAGGACACCAAGTCTGAGAAATGACTACACTCTGGGTCCTGTTCTCCCAACCCAGCAGCCTCTGATCGCCAGCTTTCACACCAAGATGCCTGGGACAGGACACCGACACCCTCACTGGGACCCCAGGACTTGGCAGCCCTGAGCAGGAATGTGCGGCACCCACTGCTTCTTCCACCTTTTAGCCACCTTACAGCTCATTAGTAGCAAAACCAGGAGAGGGGCTGAAGAATCATAAATAAAGGAGCTGAGATTCAAGCCAGTCCATTTTATTCCAGCTAGATGCCTCCCATAAAATCAGGGAGGATCTTATCATCCAAGACCTCCTGGGCCGGACCTAGGAAGAGCTAAGCAGCCTGAGGGGTCAGAAGCTGCAGAACTAGGTGTCAGGAGCCTCTGCTGCTAATTTTCACAAGCTCTGGACCACACATGATATTTTTCCATCTTTTTAGGACTAATGGACACTGTGTTGGTCCATCAAGACAAGGCCAGGCCCACAGAGCCAAAGCACACTCTCCTCACACTCCCCCTGCCCCTCCAAAGTAGAAGGCACAAAGGAAATAAGCCTTGCCAGATTGTGCTAGCAAGTTCCCATAAATACTAGGGCTGGGGTGGTGCTGCTTATGTAAAATGCTTCCCCATTGAGAGATGCTGCTTTATTTACATTCTTCACGACCCATTCACAAAAAGGAGGCCCTTTAATGTCGGGACTGTTCATATAATGCTCCATAAACTCGCCAGCTTTGGCTGGCAGCTTTAGTTCAACACAGACTACTTTTGAGCTCTGGGGATTTTTTCCCCCCTTAAGACTTTTTTTCTCCTCCTTAATGACTCACCTTGAGAAGGGGCACCGAGGCCAGATGTTGCCTGAGCAAGGTCAAGAGGAACAACAGTAGATAAAATGAAAACATTCTAAGTCCTCTTAGATGGAGAGGTGGGGAGAAATGAAAATAATTAGCAAATTTTCACTGAGCTCCAATTTCAAGTAGATATGCTAGGTTGACTTTCAGGTCTACTGAAATTTCCTTCTGAGGTGTCAAATGGTACCCAGTTCATACCTCTAAACACTGGAGAGCACACAGAGGGCACTTCCTCTATCCCTAAAGGAGAAGGGCTCTTTCTAGATTGTAATTTGCATCATGGATGAATAAATTTAAAAGGTTGTGCGGACGATTCTAGACCTGCTGGGTCCATCCAAAAGAGGCAGAATCTGCTCAAGGTACTCAGGCAATGCCCCTGAACAGGGACAAGACTATGTTCCAGGATGCACACTTGCAGACAGAGCAAGTTGATGAGGAGCACACCCAGGAGAGGCGTTCTGAGGTGGCTTTTCCGTTACAGTAAAGGAAGAGAAGTAGTAGGATTTTTTTTCTTAATTGACGGGGGAGAGGTCTGCATTACCATGGCAACTGTGCGGGGTGGCCTTCAGGATTGGAAGGGAAATGCTGGTCCATTAATCATCAAACTGGGGCACAAAGAGAGGTTTGGGGGAAAGAGGATGGATGCAAGATATATGTTTCTTCATCACCAAGCTTCAATCAGTCATCAGTCTTCTCCCATGTCCCTCATGGTCCAGGCTTGATCGCCAATACAAATCAACTTCTAAGAGCTGGAATGGTAGCATTCCTTCCTTGAAGGTCCAATATGGGACAGACCTAGCTCCCAAAGTCAGTAAAAACACTTCCTCTAAAAGGAACCCTACAAAGCCCATCCACGGGACTGGCCCAGGTTTATTTTTCTTCTCTGTTCTCCGAATAGTGTTTTCTCCCTCATTTACACCCAGATGAGAAGAGGTAAAACATATGGATTCATTTAGCATGGACAACAAGTAAATTGCCAACGAGCGGCATAGCTGGGTAGAGAGAGAATGGCTTAGTGGGGACGGGAGGAAAACAGGATTACAGCCCCTTTCCAGTTCATGTCTGTGTGGTGTCATGTGAACAATCTACAAGACCGACTCTTCACCAGCAGACGAATGAGAAACAGCAGCTAAAATGCCCATGCCAGAGCCTCACAAACATGCCCTATTTATATACCTTTGACATAAAAGGTCAGAGACCTCCAAGGACTGAATCCATACAGAGCATTTCTGGACAAGCCAAAGGTTCCTCTCACTGAATTCCAACTATATTTACTTATTCAATAGCAGCACACACAACACTGGAAGATTATAGACTGCGCGCACACATGCGCGCGCGCACGCACACGCACACGCGCACGCGCACACACACAATTCATTACCTCATCCTTAGGAAACTTCCAACTTGCAAAACATCTGAGAAGATGCCATGTTAGAAAACCCATGTTCACAAGCTCACTGGCCTGAGCACCAAGACAATGGACAAGTGTGAGAGAAGGAAAGGATAGGAGCAAGGAGCAAAGGGCAGAGAGACAAATGTGCACCGGGTGACTGACTGGTGAACAGCCTCAGGGACACTGTCTAGGGTCAGAATGCAGGAAAAAGAGAGCAGCCACAATTTAGTGAGTAAGAAACCGACTTGTGCAAGGGGTCCTTTGGGGAGAAAGATCTGGAAGCTGTGTACAGACTGCATCAGAAGAGCCAGAGGGATCAGGAGGAAAACGACATGGGAACATGGCAACAGAAGGGAGGGAGACACCGCAAAGAATGAACCGAAACTAGCATGGTGGTGCACACAGGTAATTCCAGCACTCAGGAGGCAGACAGGAGGATTGCTGCAAGTTCCAGGCCAGCCTTGGCTACAGAGATCTAGGAAGGAAGAGGAGAAAGAAGGACGGAGAGACAGAAAGGAACAGACAGCAAAAACATACCTCACTCATGGCTCCGCTCTGCAGAGCCAGCCTTCCTAAACACAGATCTGATAGGCAGGCGTCTCCTGCCAGGTAAAACCCCTAGCACAGAGGGCAATGTTATTTTGACAAACTCCTTTTAACCTTCCAGCAGCCAAACCAGGTCACCCTTTCTGACTGCCACCAAAAGAAGTCACGTACAGTGCAACCCCAGCAAAAGCAGATTCTCCAGCCTTCTCTGGATTTTAGACATACAATTAAATTCTCTCAAACAAACTTCAGTCTCTTGTGTGAAGTAATACCTGCTTTCCCCACAAGCCTCAACTCCACCCAAGCTGGGGTCCAGACTCTCCTGGGGAGAGCGATGGGGTGCTGTGAATGAACTCCATACTCTACTGCCCCCACCCCTTTGGCAGAAAGACAGCTTTCTCAAGGTGGGCTTACAGCCAACCACAGACCAATGGAGCTCCTGACCCGTCCCACTGGTGTGCCACTCCAACCCAGATTTTTCTCAGCAAAAGGCCACGTTCTCAGCTGTCATCAGCTGGAGTCTCCTCTCTTCCTGTTCCATACATGACCACATGGGGAGGGGGCACAGGAGCTGAGGGTTTCTTTTTTTTTTTTTTTTTTTTTACAAAATGATAAGCAGCATACAGCCTAGAGCTGGTCACTGCTGGGCTTAGCAACACTCACAGCTTAAGTCAGGGATTCCAAAGTGTCCTTGGACAGGGCTGTCCCTGAGAAATGTGGTCCCTCAGAAGCTCTTTTCTGCTTTTTGGTAGAAGATATGGAGGTGTAGAAGATGGGAAGAAACGTGTCAGGTGGCACAAAAGAAGAGAACTGGAAACCTTATTTTATCTCATCATCAAATTTCTCCCTGGATTTATGGACTCAGCTTATCATGTCCTTACGTGGGTACCTTCTCGGCTAAGGAAAACTGCTACAGCAGTAGTGAAGGCATCACCAAGCACAGTGGGTGTGTGTGTGTAGGGGGGTGGGGTCCCTTAGTCCCAATCCAAGTAGTCAGTCGTCGGTGCTCTTAAGACTACCGACAATGGGCCACTAGGAGACATCCCAGGTGGAGTTAAACCTCTACCGGTAGGCAGACTTGATGAAACCCTCTCCCGGCTAGCAGGCTCTGCTCGCCTCCATGAGTCCACCAGCCGGTTCGCCACCGGCCAGGGCACTCGGTGCGCACACCCCCCACCCCTGCCCCTCCGCCTTGGCTAAGTCGACCCCACTCTTCCCGGAGCCGCGAGGCGATCTGCGGCTAGAGCCCAGAGCCAGTGCCGCAGCTCCTCCCGGTGGACGCCCCGGCCCCCGCAGTCCCCAGGGCAGAGTCCGGCCCCGTCGCCCGCCCCTTGGGGTGGGTGCCCCGGACTCGCTCCCCTCCCCGATACCATTACCTGCGCCCGCTTGGGCGCCGCCTTTGTCCGGCCCTTCACCGCCGAGCGGGCCCCTCGGGCCCGACCTGACCCGGCCCCCGGCCCCGGAGGAGAGGCGCCGGGGCTGGCAGGGTACAACCAGGCCGGGCCTGGAGCACCAGGTCCTGCTGTCACTTGGAGGCGGTCTGACAACTTCGATTGCCCCCGCCCCACCTCGGACTCGGCCGCCGCCCCGCACGGTCCCCACAGGGCCTCCCGCGGCCCACACTCGCTGTTCGAACCGGTCCCCTTCCGTCTTCGGCGCCTCCCTTCCTCCAGCCCGACCCGATCGGGTCCACACTACCCCTCGCCCTGGCGCGGCCCCCATCCTCACCCCCCCCCCGCTCCGGCAATAGCCGGTCAGCTCCCAACCCGGGAGGGCGCCCCCCACCCCGAGAGGGCGATCCCGCGGCGACGCCCCCGGCCGCGGCCCCTTGCCTCGGGGACCGCGATGGGGGAGGGGGCGCGGCGGGGGCCTTGCCGCCCGCGCACTCGGAGGCGAGCCGGCTCCGCCGCGGCGAGGAAGCACCCCGCGTCCTCCCGCCCTCCATAGCCCGGGACGCCCGCGCCACCGCCGCCCGGCCAAGCTGCCACCCTGCGGCCGCCACCCACCCCGCCCCCGGCCTATGAGGCGGGCGCCCCCCGGGGACTGTCACCTCGAGGCGCGCCGCGCTCCCCGATGGCGGGACCGCGGCGCCGGACCCGGGGGAGGGAGGCGGCGCGCGCGGGCGGGCAGGCGGCCGCACCTGCTTCTTGTCGTCCGTCCGTCCCTTCTCGGGGCTGGCGGGGGCGGCGGCGCGGCGCGCTCGGCGGGGCGCGCTGACGGGCGGCCGGTCCTCTCCCTTTTGCTAGTCCGCCTACCTAGCTCGCTCGCCCGCCTCCCCCTTCCCCCTCCTGGATCCCGGCCCCTCGCTCACCGGGACGAGCGACGCGGACGGCGCGGCTTTGGGCGCCCGCAGGCCCCGGCCGGGCTGGAATCTGGCGGCTGGAACCCCCCGGGGGCGCTCAATTCCCGGGCTCCACGCTGCTGCGTCAGCGCCTCCTCCTGGGGGCCGGGGCCGGGCGGGCGGAGCGGGGGCCGCGGTCGGGCGGGGCCGTCGGGGGGGGCGGGCGCGCCTGGCCGGGGCCGGCGGACGGCAAGGGCCGGACGGGCGGGGCAGGCGGCCGGACGGGCAGGCAGCGGGGGCCGGGCTCCGGGATCCGCTACGCCGCTCGCGGTTCCCCCACAAACTCCCCGAGAGCGGAGCCTCCGCCGCCCTCCTTCCTGCTTCCTCGTACTCAGCCAATCAGCGGCGCGCCCCTCGGCAAGCTCCTCCAATCAGCCGCCCCGCCCTGCGCTGGCCCCGCCAGCCAATCCGGCCCTCGGCTCCCCCTCCCGGTATCCAACCAATCAGAATCACGGGTCGGTCGTCCCGACGCAGGGGGCAGCACGAGGCGGCCGGGGGAGGCGGTGCGGGGAGTGGTGGGGCTTGGGGGGAGGGGTACGGTGCCAAGGGTGGTGGCGGGGGATGATTTTTCTTTGCCGGCTTCTTGGGTTTTCTCCGCGTCTTCGGAGCCGGAGTCCGTATCCCATGGTGACCTGACCCTGAAGCCCCAGCCCCTCAGCTGCAGACCCCCACCCTGAGAAATCTTAGCTCGCCCCCCGCCCTGACCGTCACCCTTCCACATCCCTCTTCCCTGGTAACCTCTCTAGCACCCGCTCCAGTAAACTGCGGGCCGAGGGACACCCCACCCTCCTCAGGCTGCTGCCCCCGGGGCAAAGCTTCGGGAAGACCAGCAGAAAAATCAAGCAAGAACAACACCCCCTTTCCTGCTGAAAGGGCCCCAGACTCGCGCGAAAGGGCCCCGACTGCTGAGAAGCCCCTCCCGCCCTTGCTTCATCTTTCCGACTTCCCTGCTTGCCACGTCTCCTTTCCTCCCTAGCAAGGTCGGTCCTGGCTCGGTAACCCCTCACCCGCATCTCTTTTTCCTCTTTCTGCCCTTCACCTACCGCCCCCCACCCGGGCTCCCAATTCGCCCTCTTTCAGAAGCCGAGTGTGGAACCCTCATCCATTTCCAGCTGACAGCAGAGCCTGGTCTGTGAGTCCTTGACACCCACACACCCTCTTCCACCACCGCGGGGAACATAGAGCTCTTCGGGGGAGGGGGAAAGGGGCGGGCAGCCCAGCAGGCGCGGCTGGACACCCTCCTTCGCGTCCCCAAGCCAGCGTAGAACCGAGACAGACACTTACCTAGCTTCCCCATAGTCACCTTCTGCTGTGGCTCCGTCTCTCACACCCACAGACGTGCTTCTCCAAGCCTGAGCACGCTCTCGGGGTCAGCTGGGTGGGTGGGCACAGCAAGCTGAGGTCATACGAAGGGGTGGGAGGTCCCTGTGAGGTGCGGGAAGGAACTGTGTCCTGGACACCTGGTAGCGCCAGAGCCAGCCAGCCCCGGACTTCGCTTCAAGGAGCTGTAACGTGCACACAGTAGGTTCTTGAGAAATGCCGAGTCCACCCCTGAACAAAGCCTCATTCCCAATTCAAGCGGGGGAGGGGCGCTTTGGGAGGTAAAGGAGCAGGAGCAGAAAGGGTAGTGTCACCCGAGCCTGGGAACAGCCGGGGAGGGGCTGGGCCCTGGAACGCCTAGGGCAGAGAAGCGCCCAGAGTGCTGAGGAAGCCTGGTTAATAAGCAGGAAAAGCCGAGCCTTAAAGAGTGGCTTAGGGGCTCCTCCTGCACTATATACGATGCCCCACCTTTCCCAGACCATGCTGCTGGAGCACTGACCCGGGCAGCTTTGAAGGTAACTAGGGCTGCCAGCCCCTGTGGCTGGGCAGTAGCCTCCCTTGCAAAAAAGAAAAAAGAAAAAAAAAAAAAAAAAAAAAAGACAGCTCCTTTGCCTCCAGAACTGCTCCCGGGCCCCCAGACTGCCCAGCTGGTCTACAGGACATGGTTTACCAAAGGCCGTGCTAAACCGTGGTGCACAAACTTCTCAAAGGGCTGAATTCTCTTAGGACCACTACCCTTACTTCTGCTTCCCACCCTTAGAGAAGGCAAAATCCCAAACCTTGGAAAGTAGGACACTGAAGGACTTCTCCCTTCTCTGAGCCTCCCAAGGCAAAGATTCCCAGCAGTCCTTCCCAACACACACAGGCCAGCTCTACTGTCTTGTCTCACAAAATTAGCCCCTCTCCTCAGCCAAGTCCATTATCATGTCTCATGGTAGACCTCAGTCCTCATCAGATCGGGAGTAGAGGGCACCTATGCCCGCCGAAGCTTCCGAAGGTTGAAGCAGGAGAGGGGATAAGGCAGCCTTTGACACAGCTGCTTTATCTCTGATAATGGGGGGATTGGGACTGCGAATCAGGAAAGGAATGTAACTGGTCACAGGGAGGGAGCCTCAAGTAGCAGGCCACTTTCAGCCTGGGAACTGACAGAGCATTGCTGGAGTGGACTTCTCCCTGGCACCTTCCGGCAAAACCCTTGTGATCCTGGTACGAGAGGGAAGAGTTGACATATTTGGGACCCACGTAGGAAGAGAGAATCCTGACTTTGGAGGAGGCAAAGCCCCCAGGAGCTACTTAGACTGCCCAGCCTGCTCCACAGCCAAAGGAAGTGTCCTCAGAGCTTTCCCTGTGGCTGGCTGGCTCCTTTGCCCGAGGAGGCTCAGGGTCAGTGAGTGGGCTTATGACCGGGGGCTGTGGGGGGATTGTAGCACAGGCTTGCTAAGGGCACTTGATGTTCCTCCTTTAGCAGCCCATTGATTTCCTGGGTCCCCTTCTCTCTTGCTTTTTAAAGCTGGTCAACAAGCCAGCTAAGAGGAGGCCGGAGTTATTATACAGGTTGCTTGTACCCCAAAGGGTACTTTCTGGCCTCCTGTCCTCTTGGACTCCATTTGCAGGAACCTCTACATCTGGACCATCTTCCTTCCCAATCCAGAGCCTTTCTCTCCACTTCAGGAAAAGGCCCCAGCTCCCATAGTTTCTCCAGCCTTTCTTTAGAGCATGCTGCTCCTCCACCAGAACAGCTGTGCCAGTGCCTGGGGGCTGTCACCTTTCCCCTCTTTGGCCAAAGAAGGGTTTGTCACTTGGTCTGGAAAGAGGAATGGATCCATCAGGTCTCCAGAACTACCACCCCCACCCCCGCCCTCAGCCCCGCCCCGCCCCCGCCCCCAGCAGAGGCTTGCTCTCTACCTAGGCACCCCCAGACCCTTCAGTAAGGGTTAGCTGCCTCGGAGCAGGAGAGCCTCGGAGATGGATGCCTGGAGGAGAACATCCAGGGCCACGGAGAACATGCTGCACACCCCTCCCCCACCAAGTACAACCAGACTGACAGCAGGGACAGACTGGCTGCTCTGTCATCCCCAGTTCAGCCGCGAGGCACCTCCCCCCAACTGCCGCTGCAGTCCCAGCAGACCGCCTGCCCTGAGATCCAGCCACCTGGCAGGGGCAGGGCACCCAAGCCCGCAGCGCAGTTTCTGTGAAGGTGGCACTGACCACTTTCACCTGCCTCGATGTTATGTCCAGGTCTCCTTTCCCGGTGTGGGCAGGCAGCCCTCCCCTGCCTCTCCTCAGAGCCTCCAAATTCCAGGTCCCAGAACACTGAGCAACCTGGCCCCTAATCTCCACTGGACAAGATGAGGGACTGGCTCTCTCGTGGAGGGACACCTTGGCATGGATTAAATTCGATGCCAACACTTGCCCCCTTCCCCCGTCAAATGAAGCCCCCAGAGGTGGGGAAATAAAGCTGGTCTTCCATAGTCCTTTTGCTGGGACCCCGCTCCCTCTTAAAGGGATCTCCGAAAATTATTTGCCCCCCAGGCAAAGCCAAGTGTAGAACTCTGGTTATTACCTGCTGTGGCGTCTTTTCCCTAGGGATGGGAGAGTCAGAAGTACTCCCTTTCTAACTAAGCCGGAGGGGATGGGCCCCCTCCTGCCACCAAGAAGCCAGTTGTTGAGTGCCCATCAAAGAAGAGGATCGTATCTCTTCCCTAAGGACACCTATTGCCACAGGCTGGGTCCGGGGGGATCAGGGTGAAGTGGGGGGTCTGTGTGGGACCAGTCTCAACACAAGCCGCATGCGCTCAGACTTTGGGGGCCGCATGCCATGGTGCTGTGTCCAAAACCCCCATCTGCCCAGCGCTAGCCTCCAGATTGCTAGCCAGGGAGGTCTTTGCAGCTGCCCCTCCCAGCGAAAGCTGTTTCTGCATTCTCCTTCCCTTGGACACTGGACTTCTACCCTCGTTGGGTCCCCTGGCCTTCTCTTTAAGCGGCATTCTCTACCCTTCACCCGAGTTGCCTCCCTGCAATGCCAACAACTGCTGCTTACACCTATTTCAGGCTCCTTCCTCCCCTCGTTGGCGTCCCTGGGGTCCGCCTGCACCCCCACCCGTCAAGGGATGTGGGGGGGGGGATGGGCACACCTCGGCTCCCTAGAGCGCCGCAAAGCGGCATCTTCTTTCTACCGCCCGCTTAGGCACCTAGGTTCATCCAGCCCTTAAGGGTAGAAGGGGGTGGGGGGTGGGGGGTGGGGGGGCATAAATGGCGGAGAGAGGCCCGAGGGCACTTCAGCCGGAGAGGGACAGTCACAAGTCACATACACTAAAGCCACCTCTTCTGCATTCTCCCTTCGCCGATGGAGGGTCGACACTGCTGGGGGAGGCCTCTCCTGACCATTGGGAGCCCTCCAAGGCCCCCACCCTTGCCACCCCCAGGAGGAAAGACTCCCCCCAAGGGCTGGAGTAGTGAGCCCCCCTCCCCCCCGTAGCTGCGGCAGCCTCCGGCTGAGGTCAGGCTCCACCTCCTTTCTCCGGATGGAGAGAGCCGAGGGTTGTTTGTTGTTGGGGTGTGTGATAGAGAAGGTTCGAGATCACCTGGCTGGGTGGGCACGCCTCTGGGAGTCGGAGCTGAGCTGGGTGGGCTGGGTTAGGCTGGAGCCTGCCCTAGAGGGCGAAGTACTAACCTACCCCCGCCCCCATCCCAAGGTTCGGGCTGGGCAGCCAGGTCGGCGGCTTAGGTTCTGCACCGGTCCGCGTCCCCCTCCCCCCCGGCTGCGCTCCATCCCTTAGGAAGTGACCAGAACGTCCCAAGGCAGAGGCCAGTCGGAGAGTGACTTCCTACTTTCAAGATGCTTCCACCAGTCCGGCACCCGGATGGGTTGTGGGTAGAGGGAGGAGGAGACTGAAAACTAACTTTCTGTGAACATCGTGTAATGGCTGCTGGGGAGGGGCAGGTGCCAGGGTCTGTTCCCGGGTGTGGGGCTGGGGGAAGGTGCGGGTGTTCTGACAAGAGTCCACAACCACATCGCGAGCTGATTTTGCAGAGGAGCCGACATTTTTTTTGGGGGGGGGGGCAGACCTTCGGGAGCAGGAAAGATGAGGACACCGGCGGCAAAGGTCTCTTTTAGCATAGGCAGGAATCTGTGAGACCCACTCAGAGTAGGACACGAAGCTGGAGAGCCTCTGGGGCCACTCAAGTTTTCTCTCCGCCACGCCCTGCCCCGAAGGCGTTGGGGACACTCTAGATCATCCGAGGAAAAGAAACTCTGGGCCTGAGATCCGAAATGCAAACTGATGGAACTTCCAAGATGCTTTCACGCAGGGACAGTCGGGTTGCCCCTCGGTTTCCTCCTAGCTTAACTTTTGGGTCTCTCCTTCTTTCCCAGGTAGGAAGTTGGTGGAAAGGGTCCCTCCTAGGGCACAGACCCCTCAAAGACGCTGCAACCCTAACTGCCCACCATACTCGGGAAAGATTGAGAAAGGCAAAAGCGATTTCATTCTCCCCACTGAGGCAGTCAGCCTTGCTAGCCCCAAACTATGGTTTACTGGAGAACCTACTGTTTTTCAGATGCCTAACATGGAGACCAGTGCTCCCCGACCCCCCCCCCCCCCCTTTGAGATTAGAACTCTCAAGCCGTAGCAGTTATAGACAGACCAGTATGGTGGCGACCACACTCCTCTAATCCCATCCTTTGGTAGGAAGTGGCAGGTCAGCCTGGTTTACATAGTGAGTTCCAGACCAGCCACCGCTACTTAGTGGGACCCTCTCTACCAAAAAAAAAAAAGTAGTAAATGGAGAAAAGTGAGTTGGTTCCTCATTCTTACCCCAATCCCATTTGGGATACAGTTACTGGGGATGATTCACAGATGAGGAGACCCACGATTAAAACAGCAAGTGCCTGTCCCTAGTTACAGAAAGGGACTTACAAGCCCTCCTCTTGACTCTGAAGTCAGTGCTCGGCATCTACCTGGAGCTGTCGCGCTTGCCCCAGCCCACAGCTCTGCCTTCTTCCGGCTTGAAGGGCATGTCAGGGCCTTGTTATGGCCTAGCCACCCCCAGCTGGCTCCCACCTCAGTCTGGGGATCGCTGTATCTCACACGACAACATGTTGGTCTCAAGGAAACCCCATGCTCTAGCACTGCCTTTTCCAAATAGGATTTAACCTGCCAGCAAATTCCCTGGGCACAGGTCATGCCTCTTTATCTATTCATTGGTTGAGGCAGGGTCTCACTGCATAGCCCAGGCAGGCTCAAACTTTCTTTGTAGTCCAGGCTAGCCTCAATTGCCTTTCTCCGCCCCAGCCTCCAGCATGTTGAGGTTACATGCTTATGCCCACTTTACCTGGTTTCTGTTCAATTTCTTTAGCTTCCATTCTGGAGCTCTCTCGAATTCCTGCCTCTGGAATTGCTGTTCTCCAAGTCAACTCTGCCTTTCTGGAAAGATCTTCTAAAAGTCAGAGTTCTAGGAAGTCCACAGAGCTCCTCGCCTCTGCCTTCTGGGTGGTCTATTGCTTTATCTGGGCCTCTATAGTGAGTCTATGAACACCTGAAGAGCAGGTCTATGGCTTCCACATCCTCTTTGGTAGTTTCCCATAGGTGCAGCACAGTCCTGGCCCCAAGGAAACATGGTCAGTCCTTCAGCCTTTGCCCTGGACACAGCCCTTCATCTCTACCCTCCCTCAAATCCACTTGGAGGTAAATTAGTCTCTAGGAACAATAGCAAACAAGTAGTGTTGGTTTTCATAGGACTCTCAAAAAAGACTAAAATTAGAAGCCAATACTGATTTTTTTTTTTTTTTGAGATTTAAAGTTCCAAATTTCTCCTGAAAAAAAATCCAAAGATCGGCTACTGTTTGCTCACACTCTATTACAGTGATAGGCAGGTAGGAAGTAACAAGTGCCGTCTTACAGAGTGGGCATACTCTGGTTTGCTCACGGTCCCTCCTTTCCCACCTGGGGTACTTGAGATGTCTTAACTCTGAAGGTTTCAAGTTTATGATTCATAGCCATGGAACATCTACCTCTTTTGGACCGTCTTGGAGATCCTTGTCACAGTCTCATGGCCATCTCTAAAACACCTTCATTATTCCCCCAGGAACGGAAGTTTACTGAACATACTTTTTCTAATACCCACAGACCATGTTGCTGCTGCTGAAGGGGACATTAAACAGAATTAGTGGGCTCTTCCAGGCAATCACTCCCATGAACAGGGCATACTATCTTAGGAGAGTTGTAGGTGCCACGTTATATTTTGTGGAAGGATCAGCAAGTGATTGGTAAGGAACATCAAGAGTGAGAGGGGAGGACCATTCCAAGAAGTGTGAAATGCCTGCGATGAACCAGATTCAGGTTGCTTGCAACCTTCCTTCCCAGGGTCAACATCTTCATCCTCAGAATTCATTCCTGAAGTACTGTGGTGGAGGCTGGGGAATAAAAAACTAGGGTGCATATCCTGTGCTTCCATGAGTACAGACCTGGAGCCCCTGGAAAGATGAGGACGTCAGATCTGGAATGGGTATTACCCTGAGAGCCTCCAAAATCAGTGATGCTGCAGAAGGCATGGATGGACAAGCATTCAACTGGCTTCTTTATTTAACCCTCAGCAATCCTGGTGGGTATTATGCTCAAATTTACAAATGAACAAGAAAACAGAAATGTGAACAGTCTGAGTGACTGCTAAGATCACAAAGGCTTGGAGTGGTTCCAAAAGCTTTGATTTTGCTGTTGTTGTTTGTTTTTGATATGGCATTTAACGTAAAGGTCAAGCAGAAGTTGAATCCTTTATAGATCTTTGTTTTGTATTTATTTATTTATTTTCTGTATTTCACATAGTATAGTTGTTAAGAATACAAGCTCTGAGGACTGAGTGCCTTCGTAGATGTCCTAGCTCTTTGTCCTCTTAAAACATTTAAGTGTTTTTGAACAGTGCCGGAGCCTAGCCAAGGGCCCCCCAAAGCACTAGCGGTTGTGAACCTTTTTCTCCTGTCCTCATCAGGCTGTGCCTACAACCTGCTGTGCGTCCAGACCTACATCCTCGGTCTATGCCCTGTCGGCTCCCATCTGGATCCCCAGCCACTTGGTGCTTGTGGCTGTCTTCTGTCCACCCTGCGGCAGTATGTTCCCTTCAGGATTTAGTCTGGCTGATTTAGTGGCTTCTTTTGCTGGGTCTGGCTGGCTTTTCTATGGCTTCCCTACCATCCAACTCTACCATCCAACACCAAGACTGATTTCATGGCCCCAGACACCCTCCTTTGCTTTTGGAAATATTCTCAGTGGCAACCTCAATTTCATTTCTCAGAGAAGGTGACTGTACCTGTAGGCTTTCCCACCAATCTCTCTTGTCTCCAAAACCCAGAGCAGAGGGAGAATCACCAGAGTTTCTATTGGCCTCTTCCCTCCCCTTCAGTGAACTCTCAGTAAGAAACAGGACCAGCTCCTGCCAGTAGAGACTAGTCTAGGCCACAAATATTGTTAGGCACCCAGCTCCCAGCCTCACCTCTTTTAACCATTCTCCCATCATGTATTCCTAAATGAGCTTACCCAACAGTTCCCTGTTCTGTTTTCCAAAGGTCTGTTAGCAACTCATTTGAATTTTACACGTGAAGTTGCTGTGAGCAACCTTCCTTTCACTATGAGATTGGGGCAAAATGTTGCAAGTGGGTTGCCCTATTTCTTTATCAAAAGAATATTCCCTTGGCAAAGCCTGATCAAAAGTACTCTTTCCCCACCCTCTGCACTCGCCTCGACACTGAAACAACAATGGGTCTTTGAGGAGCCTCTGATACACTAACCCAACTTCTAACTGCAAGAGGACCGCTGCTCTCTCCCCTGCTGCTTGCAAGGGCACCTCCTCCCATCCAGTTTTGAAGAGCAAGAACTTCCCAGTCATCTTTTGCACTTCCCTCTTCCTCACCAGACATTGCCCCACCTGTCCACTATTATCATAGCTCACCATCCACCTGTGTGAATCAACTTCACATCCTCTCCAGCCCCAGAGACCCGAAGCCCTGACTTCTGATTGCTCTCCTCAAGCCAGAAGGATCTCAGTGGGATCATTCCAGAGAGCACACCACTTCATCTCCATGGCCCGCTTAAGCTCTTCATGTCCCTCCCTACGATCCAAATCTGGAGTTGCCTTCGAGGCCCCCCAGTCAGGGGCTCTCTTATCTTATCCCTGGGCTCAGTCTCACTCCTAAACCTATGATGCTCTCTCTCTCTCTCTGAAGTCAGCCTTGCTGTGACTCCTCAGCACCACCTGACTTCTGCCAGGCACTCATGCCCAGTGTCCCGGGTTGCATGGTAGCTCTCAGTAGGCAGTTACTCGGTGGCTAACAGAGCCTGGCAGGCACGCTGTGGTATATGACTCTGCTTGGCCAGGTGCATGCAGCGTTATCCTTATCAACATGGAAGCTAGCTTGTACAGCCACAGTGTGTGCCAGCTCTTCCCACTGTCCTAGGCTCCTCCCGACTTGATTGATAACTTTAGTTGTGTTCTAGAGTAATAGCAATGTTATCACGGCCTCTGAATTGCCTCTTGTAGTTCGTTTTATTTATTTCAAGATTGATGCATAGTTTTTGCTATAAAATCAACTGACTTCACTCACTCAACCACTTAACAAAGGATGTGGGTCTGACACAGTAACAGCAATCTTAATGAACCTGAACCCCCAAGTTACAGTTTGGGGCTTGGGGTATAGTTCAATGATAAAGCATGTGTTCAGCTGTTCAAAGCCCTGGATTCCATCACTGGAATAAAAAAAAGTTATTCTGGCTCTGCCTTTCTCCGGAAGGCAGGTGCTGTGAACAGAACCTACTTTTCCAGCGGCACTGAAAGACTGGAAAGGAGAATTCAGTTCAAGGCAAAGCCTTGAGCGTCCCTTGCCTACCCTCTTCCTCCCTTCTCTGAGGCTGCCCTTGACGTCCAGTTCAGTCTGATTTCATTTAGATAAGCTTGCTGGAGGGCCTTGGGAAGAGAGATGCTTCTGATCGGGTCTGCAGCAACCTACCACCACATTTATTATGCAAGTATTTATTGTAAAGGTAGTCTGTGCCTGCAATTCTAGTACTCTGAGGCAGGAGGATCAAGAGTTCTAGGGTATTCCGGGCTGTATAGTGAGATAATGACTCAAAATTAACTACCTTTTAACAAAGATTTTATTTATAATTACATGTAAGCATATGTATCCTGCACGTGAGTGCATGTGCCTGTGGGACCAAAGATGCCAGATTCCCTGGAGCTGGAGTTACAGGCAGTTGTGAGCTACCTGACCTGGGTCCTGAGAATTGAACCCTGGTACTAAGCTGTTCTCAAGACCCAAAATTAGTAATTTTTAAAATGTAGTTCTTGGAGTTGAACTGCTGCCTGATGCATGCTAGGTAATCTCTCTCTCTCTCTCTCTCTCTCTCTCTCTCTCTCTCTCTCTCTCTCTCTCTCTCTCTCTCTCCTGAGACAGGGTTTCTCTGTGTAGCCCTGGCTGCCCTGGAACTCACTCTGTAGACTCAGAGATCTGTCTGCTTCTGCTCCTGAGTGCTAGGATTAAAGGCATGAACCACTCTTTATATCATGTTTCATCCCAACCCAATAACTTCAATTAAAAAAAAAAAAAAGATTGCGTGGGCAACTCCATTGAGCCAGGGATAGGGTGCTGGAGAGGAATATCAAGCCTCACAGGTAAAGGGTTGGGGTAGTGCTCATGCTAGATCATAAAGAATACCATTAAAATTGGTTGAAGGGTTGCTGATACAGCTCAGTTAGAGTACGTGCAAGGTTATAGGTTCAGGTCTCAGCTCAGCAATCCTAAAGCTTGCAATACCAGCACTTGGGAGACTGAGGCAGGAGGATTGCTATGAGTTCCAGGTTAGGCTGGGCTTATATAATGAGTACCAGGTCAGCTACGGTTACATAGCAAGATCTTGTTTTGACAACAACAAAATAAAACTGATAAGGTGATTGAAATAAGAAATGACTTTGTTGTTGTTGTTGTTTTGTCTCTCTTGTCCTAATTTTTTTTTTTTTTTTCGTTTTTTGAGACAGGGTTTCTCTGTGTAGTTTTGGCACCTGTCCTGGATCTCGCTCTGTAGACCAGACTGGCCTTGAACTCACAGAGATCCGCCTGGCTCTGCCTCCCGAGTGCTGGGATTAAAGACGTGCACCACCACCGCCCGGCCTCTTGTCCTAACTTTTCAACTCTGCCTGCTTCATAACTAATACTTGTCATTGCCCCTGGTGACCACACAGTGGCAAGTCAGCAAATGCCAATTGTTCTTAAACGGAGGATTGGTGCAGGTTGGGCGGATCACTTAAGTGGCCTGAGGGCAGGGTGCCTGGAGAAGAGGCTGGCCAAAAAAACACCTCCATAAGCAGGGTGGTGGGAAGTTGCGGTGGGCACAGGAGGCCTTGGCACGTCCTCTGAGGTATGGAGCAATGGTGTCCTATGGACAGTAGGGCGATGAGCTGAGTAGCTGTTCCTGGTGGGAGTGAGCTTCTCAGAGGATACTGAAGAGGAAGCCTAGCATGGCCAGTGGGGTTTCTCACCTTAGAGGAGGGATAATGTGGAAGAAGAACATGGACTAGGAAGGTTTACACTCTAGTCAGGGAACTGCTATTGGGATTTATATAGTAATAGCTCTGATGTCTCAGGCAGATGTCCCTGGCAGGACTGAGGCTGTGTTCTCTGGGGAGACCTAACAGCCTCTCCTGCAGAGAACAGTCTTGTTGCTTCTTGGTGACAGGCTCCACACTCTACAGAACATCTAGAACTCTTGCCACACGCCCATGACCTCTCCCCAGGAGTCCGGAATAGAGGGGTTGCTGCCTCTGTGAATGACCAGATGGCAAGAGCAGAAAGCCACAACTATGTGTAGGTCAGCGAATGGGACACAGAGATGTGTGTGCCTTGGGCATCCTGGCCACAGGACAGGCCCCAGCTGCCTTCCGTTGAGGGCTTGTCCATTTTCCTTTCTGGGGCCAGGCAAACCCTAGGGAAGGAGGGTATCCAGGGGATATGGAGCCCCTGAATGCCAGACTGTTTCCCCCTCCTTCGGCAGCCTCAATAGATCACAGTATGTATTCTGTCCCGAAGCGGGAAGGGGGATGGCGGTAGGGGAGAGGCAGGTGGGGGAAGGAAGAGAGGGGCTGAGAAGGGCTGGGATTTGCTGAGTTTAACTAAGTGGCAATTCTTTAGCCTGAACTAGCTAGCCCAGGGCCTTGGAAACAGTCAGAATTGGGGAGCAGACCTCAGTTCCTCTAAATCTACAGCCGTATGAAACGGTCTTACGTCCTGTCTTAGTGAGCAGCCTTGCGAGGACCCCAGCCTCTACCCTTCCACTCTTGGCCAGGAAGCTGCAGGCTGACCCGGAAGCACAGTAGCCTCTTCTTACTGGCTTCTTGCCTGTTCAGATTCTTCCATTTAAAAATTTCATTTCACTTCTCTCCTCTTCCTTCCCTTTATCTTCCCTTCCTCACTCATTTTATTTTATTTTTTGCAGAGCCAGGGATCCGCTGAACCCAGGGCCTCAAGCATGCTAGGCAGGCACTTTATCACCAAATTACACTCCCAGCCCAGTTCCTCATAGCAAATTTCATTAAACTTTTCTTTAACAACTGAAGGAGCTCACGGAATACCTGATCCTGCTGAGCCTGCCAGCACTAGCCACAACCCAAGTTGGACTGAGAGAATTTGCTACTCCATTCCTGTAAATAGAACAAGCCCTTGAGGGTGGGGCAAGGTGCCCAGGCCGTTCTGAAACACAGCACGCTGCAGAGGCTGCCCCTGGGGAGCCCAGACAGATGCCTAAGGTGGCTTTTCAGGCAGGCCAGGCAGGCGGCCCCCCAGGCCGGGCCTTATCTTCCACCGACAGCTGTGTGTTCACGCTCGATGCTTCTGCTCCTACAGCGTGTCTGACAGACTCTCGGCGTGTGTAGCGGTATGCATGTCCGTGTGTGTGCTCACCCATGTCTGCTCCAGACAGGCACAAGGCACAAAGTGTGCTCGGATGATCTGGTGTTGTGCCTTTCTCTGTCAGCACAAGCAGACCTGGTCTTCTTCCATAAACCCCTGACTCACTCGTCTACTTGCCGTCTCTGAGGAGGGAGCTTGCTCCTTCCTGGGCCTGGAATAGCTTTCTTCTTTTCAAGACCATCCCCACCTACTCATCAAGCGCTTCTCTTCCCCAGGGCAAGCTGAAGTTCTGGGCTGCCTGGCAGAATTCACAGACACGTAATTGTCCTTCTGAGTTTGGTCTGGGCTGAGTTGTCCTTGTCTCCACACTCCTGGCTCAGTGGATGACCCTTAGTAGTTTGTCTAGAAAGCTTTGCTGAGTGTGTGGGTTATGGGCTTGACCAGGGAAGCAGCAATGAACATTCATAAACACTCGGAGCTGGCCCTGGTCTGGGTGCCTGCCACCTCTGTCCTGAGTCACCTCCTGAGGCGCTGGTCTAAAAATATATAGCTATACCAACACTTTGCTTTAAAATGTTCTAAATCACATCATCATTCTGTATTTGTGTTGTATGTTTGTGGGTGTGCATGTGGAGGTCTTCGGACAACGTGCGGGTGTTGGTGTCCTCTACCACGTGGGTCCCAGGGGTTGAACTTGGGTTGCCAGGAAGGGCACAGTTGAGCCAGCTCACCCAACCCCACACCACCACTGTGGAAAACGGCTTTGGATTTCCTTTTCAGGTTGGTCATGTGTACAGCCTACAGTAAAGAAATTCCATCCCTGAGGATGTACCTAGAGGCACACTTGCTCCAAAAGGCGCCTATAGGAATACCCCACAGCAATCTCAGACCAGAAAGCCCAAATGCCCATCAGAGTAGACGGAACACTCAATTGCAGAATTTCCACATGAGGGAGCACTAGACAAGAAAAAAGTTCAACAGATTATAGTTCTGCTCATTAGCCTGGAAGAAAAACAGTAACACTATACCACGATGAACCAGACAGCAACACACACACACACACACACACACACACACACACACACACACACACAGTGTGAGAACAACTATAAAAAGGTAAAAACAAACAAACAAACAAAAAAACAGCTGGGCGGTGGTGGCGCATGCCATTAATCCCAGCACTTGTGAGGCAGAGGCAGGCGGATCTCTGTGAGTTCGAGGCCAGCCTGGGCTACAGAGTGAGTGCCAAGAAAGGTTCCAAAGCCACACAGAGAAACCCTGTCTCAAAAAACCAAAACCACAAACCAAACCAAACAAACAAAAAAATTAGCATCCAACCGGGGAGTAGTGATGAATGCCTTTAATCCCAGCACTCAGGAGGCAGAGGCAGGTGGATCTCTGTAAGTTAGAGGCCAGCCTAATCTACAGAGGGAGTTCTGGGACAGCCAGGGCTACACAGAAGAACCCTGTCTCAAAAAACTAAACAACAACAACATCCCCCCAAAACAAAACAAAACAAAAAACCCAAAAAACTAGCATCCTAAAGAATGTTGTGTAGAGATACACAGACAGGTAAGAATCCACCTAAAATAAGAAAGTACGCTAGCACACCTGTGGGAGAGTAAAGCAAGAGTCCAGCCCGAGCCTGGAGTTCAAGGCTACCCTGAGCAAACAGTGAGACTGTCTCAAACGCAACAAATAAATAAACAAAAGTGTAATAATTGGGTCCTGGTGGTGTAGTTTGGAGGCAGAACCCTTGCCTAATATGAACTAGGCCCTGGATCCCACCTCAGCACCATAAAATAAAAAAGTAAAATAAAATAAAATAAAATGGAGGAGGGCTTCGAAGTCATTTGAACTTATTTAAACAAAACAAAACAAAACAAAACAAAAAAACCATGGTCTTGCTATGTAGCCCAGGCTGGCCTGGAACTGGCATTCCTGCTTCAGCCTTGCAAATGAAGGGTCTGCAGGTGTAAGCCACGGAGCCTGCTTCTGCCTCTTATCCTTGACCCTGCATGTACGGGCTTCCTACACATTTTACTGTGGAAAGAGCAAGCAGTGTGTGGTCCCTCTCTGCCGCCACCCCCCTTCCATCTAGACCCCATTCTGTCCCCAACCGGCGGAGGAGGGGCCAAGGTTCCTTATAACAGCTCCTTTCTTTACTTCTGAGTGGGTCAGAGGAATATGGGGGGTGAGGGCCTCCCTTCTGCAGCTGGGCCCTGGCTACTCCAGGGTGGGAAGGACCGGGGAGAGCAGGGTCAGACGATGCCGGCTGGTCCTGCTGTTTGTGCCAGCTCTGGATTAGGCCAGGGCTCTGGCCCACCTGTTGTCTCCCTCAGCCAGCATGAACACAGCCACTGAGTACTTACTACAAGCCCTGGGTGCTGCTGAGGGTTCAGAGAAGTGAAAGGGTTTTATTGTTGTTACTGTAGTTTTTTGTTTTTTCTTTCTTTCTTTTTTCTTTACTCCACTAACACAAAGCCCAGGCTGGCCCCAAACACAAACTCTTCCTGCCTCTACCTCCTGAGGGGTGAGACTATGGACTCTTGCCATTGTGCCAGGTGAGAGATGACTTTTGAACTCTAAGATCTGTCGTATTTACTAGAGGGGACCATACCCCAACTAACTATGTTATCAGCAAAATGTGGAGCAGACATCACGTGACTGCCCACCAGAAGCTGTGCTGGTGATGCCGCTGTACGGACAGTGAAATCGCAGCTCTAGCCCTCGAGCTTCTGGTCTAATGGGAGAGAAACAGATACATCCAATAAGTACAACCCGTTGTGCGGAATGGAGGCTTCCTCCCGCTGTGCACTCTGTTGGCTTAATCGAACAGCAATGAAGAGCCAAGAAATACTAAGTAGAAATGAGGCTAGCCTCTCTGAGAGGGGGCGGGTGGGGCGTGCAGAAGCCATATTCTAGAAGTGTGCCTTGCTGGAGGAAGGAGGTGGAACACGTGAAGAAGAGAGCCCCACCTCGCCCTTGCACACTTGCAAGCCCACGGATGCACATAGGCCAAGGCAAGAGGAAGGTCATGGGGCAGGGGCGGGGGTGAGGAGGAGATGGAGGACTGGGGAAAAGGCTGGAGAGTTCTTCTTCTGGAGGAGTCCTGTAGCGAGGCTTTAGGGATGACGCAGGAACACTGTGAAAGGCTGGACTTCCTGGATGGAGGAACCAGCCGGGGCAAAGGCACAGGCTAGGAAATAAGGCAAGGAGGAGAACACAAGCGCATGCTCAGCAGCGGACAGGGGAGCTACAGAGAGATAGATCAAAGTAGTATTTGTGTTTGCCTTCAGATCCTTAGGTCACCTCTGCCCTCCCTCCCTCTCTGCCTCCTTCCCTTCTTTCTTTCCTTTTTTTTTTTTTGAGACAGGGTTTTCTGTGTATCCTTGGCTGTCATGAAACTCGCTCTGTAGACCAGGCTGGCCTTGAACTCACAGAGATCCACCTGGCTCTCCCTCTACTTCCTGAGTGCTGGGATTAAAGACGTGAGCCACCACCACTGGGCTTTTCTTTCTTTAAGACAAGGGTCTCAATAGCCCTGGATGTCCTGGGACTCTCTCTATAGACTAAGCTGGCCTTTGAACTCACAGAGACCCTCCTGTCTTGCTTCCCAAGTGCTGGGATTAAAGGTGTGCACCCCCATGTCTGACCTTCCTCCTTTTTTTTTTTTTTTTTTTTTTTTTTGGTTTTTCGAGACAGGGTTTCTCTGTGTAGCTTTGCGCCTTTCCTGGAACTCACTTGGTAGCCCAAGCTGGCCTGGAACTCACAGAGATCCGCCTGGCTTTGCCTCCCGAGTGCTGGGTTTAAAGGCGTGCGCCACCACCGCCTGGCGGCCTTCCTCCTTTTTAACACTGGGTCTAGTGTGTTGCTCAGGCTAGCCTCAAACTCCTGGACCTAAGTGATCCTCCTGGAGGGAGGGACAAAAGTATTCTGCTGAAATGGTAGGTCTTTATTTGGGGGCATTTTTCAGACAGTTTACTTTTATATAGCCCAGGCTTGCCTTCAATTGGATATGTAGCCAGCCCAGGCAGGCCCCAAACTCACAGCTATCCTCCTGCGTCAAGCATGTGAGTGCTAGGAACATTAGATGCACCGATATACCTAGAGTGAACTTTGATCTCAAATATGCCAGGACACATGGAAGGCTTTAGGGGAGGCTTGTTCCCTCTGGAGCAGCCTGCCCTGGAAGAAGGGAAGCAGATTGGTGGATTGTTGTGGAGGAGAAGTCAAAATTCCAGAATGGTTCCTGGTTAGAGGAAGTAGGTGGAGCACACCAGAGAGCCTCCACCCTGCATAACCGTGGCTCTGAGTTCCTGCACTTAGGGCTGAAGGCAGGCAGAAGCAGAGGCTGCTGCTGTGTAGATGAGGCTCCTGCCTTCATCTTATCTAGGGTTTTTCTAAATGCCTGCTGGTGGACAGGACTCATCCGAGGAAGTGAAAAAATACGCACATGTAACAAGATTGTCATAAATCACAGTTATAGACATTAGAGCGCTACCCTTAGGAGAACCTACAATTCAATCAATCAATCAATAAAACACTTAGAGGCATGAATAGCCAAAAAGAAACTCCTTACAGACTGGAAAGTGGTTTTGTCCTGGAGGTGTGGGAATGGTACAGGAGAAACAAGAAACAGGCTTTTCGTTTCTATAAACTTTCCAAAACTTACACTGTTTTGAACTCTCGGAGAGATGACTCGGTGGTTAGGAGCTCTTGTTCTTTCAGGGGACCTTGGTTGGGTTTCCATGTACCCACATGTCAGCTCACAACGCAGTCCCTAAGTCCAGTTCCAGGGAATCCAGAGTCCTCCTCTGCTCTCTGCGGGTACCAGGCACACAAACAGAGCACATACATACATGTAGGCAAAACACTCATACACATAAAGTAAGTTTTGAAATAAAATTAAATTACAGCTTTTGAAACAGTGACCATGTTTTAAAAAATACAACACTCGCCTTTGTTCTGTTTATGGTCTCCCTATTTTGTTTGGCTTTCTTGTATGAGATGGTGGTGACAGAGAACGATGCTCTTTCAATACCCTAGTTCAGTAAAATACAATTCATTATGAAATTCCTGACTTGGAAATCTGCATCCGTCCAAAGCACGCAGGCAGAGTGAGAAAGTGGAGTGGCCACATCCATGCGACCCCGCGTATGGTCGGCAGGGGTCAGGCGAGCTCCACGCAGCGCCAGAGCAGGTCCCGCGAGTCATTGCTGCGCGGCTCGCAAAGCTTTAAGGCAGGAGGCGGAAAGAGAGAGCACTCTGGATCTGCTGTAGGCTGCGGATCGTGACCGACGACCATTCAGGTCTGGGGGTCTCAGCTCCCGCCAGGGCACGCGATGTGCCAGGCGCTCCCCTTAATCCCTCAAGCTGCTGCTTTACTCGGCCTCTGGCTCCACCCAGCCTCTCCGGCGTCGGGGCGTGGCTGACTCACCCTTGGTTCCTAGGTTTAGGAAACTCACCTTTCAGGGCTTTGCATGGGAGCCTTAAGCAATCTTGCCTCGAGCACTCGGCTAGTTGCAAAGGTCAGGGAAGGAGATGATGTGCCAAGTGAAGCAATGTTACAAACGTAAAGGACTACCACTTCGTTACGGGGTTGACTCAACTCTCTGGGGAGAAACTCCCTCCAGGCCCAAGTTGGGTGGCTGTAAAACTCTGCGGCTGCCTTAACCCAGTGTCGCTCCCCAGGGGACCCAGGTGTCTACATTTAGGTGTCACTAGATTCCAATAAGGAGCGTGACCAGGCCACACTTATCTTATCTCATTAACTGCCCCCCACCTCATCCACTTTTCAGGCTACATAGTTTGTTTTGTCTTTTATTTTAAAACATTTCTTGTGCATATTACATAAATAACAAAAGCACCCCCCCCCCCCCCAGGAAAACAACCCCATTCTTCCTTTCTGTTGCTATAGCTGGATGCACACAGATCGGGTAATTAGAGAGATTTAGCTCAAGGTTCCAGAAGCACGGGTACTCCCATCTCCCGTATCTTCTGATGCATCATTGCCCGGCAGGGGACCTCACGTGACAGAGTAGGCACACTTGTTTAAGACTCTTACAGGGCCTGGGCCCTGCTCTTCCAGAGGTCTGGAGTTCAATTCCCAGAAACCACATGGTGGCTCACAACCATCTGATGCCCTCTTCTGGCGAATAGACATACATGCAGACAGAACACCGTATATAAAAAAAAAAAATCTCTTATAAAGCCAGTAAGGGTCCTACTACCCAAGCCGTTCCCTGACATGACCGGGTGACTTGTGGAAGTCAGAGGACAACTTGAAAGTCAGTTCTCTCCATCTGGACCTCGGTTCCAGGACTCCAACTTAGATTGTCTGTCTTGGAGGCAAGCCACCTTATCTTGCAGGCTTGCTGGTCCCCGGCCACATTTTGAACATATTCCGTGGGTCATTCCAGTCATCCCTGCCTCAGCGGACCACCATTTCTACTGCATTCATGAACACAGCAGGACTCAGAACAGCCAAGGTAAGGTGCAGCCATGAGCTCTGGGTCTTCCCTGAAGATGGGACTGGATTGGGGTTGGAAAGGCACTAGCTCCACCCGTCTCAAGCCTCAGCACCTGACTGTAGGCCCGCACCGCTGGGCTGGATCCAGGAAAACCAGGTTTACCTTTGGGAACTGAGAAGGAGAGGGACAGTTCAGATGCTCTACCTAGGATGCTACATGCAGTAGCCCCAGGTTGGGATGTTGAGGACTCTCTGTTTTTGCTATGAGCCCATCTGGATCCTAGATCCAGTTCTGACCTTGAAAAAGTCAAGTTGTCTGGATATTAAAAAACAAAACCACCCTCAAAGATTGGGCTGGGCATGGTGGTGGCCCACGCCTTTAACCCCAGAAGTTGGGAGGCAGAGGCAGAAGGATCTCTGAGTTTAAGACCAGCAAGGGCTATATATTGAGACCAAACAAAACTCAGATGTGCCGGGTGTGTGTGTTCATGCCTGTAGTCTTGGCACTAAGGAAGCAGAGGCAGGCTAGATCCTGTCTCAAAACCAAACAACTCTCAAGGATGGTCTCCAGAAACTTACTAAAGTTCTCCTTCTCCCTTCCTCCACTGGAGCCCCCTTCCTCAATTCCTTTAAGAGAAATCACAGTGAGGGGCATGAGGCTCATGCCTGTAATCCCAACACTTGAGGTAGGGGCAAATATACAGTTCCAGATCTTAGTTCAAGGCCAGTTGGGGCTACAGGGAGCCCTAAATAAAACCATGTAGAAGTTGGGAGGGGAGGGAGGAGACAGCAGACTCAGTGTTACAGGGCTTGCCTAGGCACACTCCACGTTTGACCTCAGCAAAGGAAGAGAAGTCACTGGGAGATTCGGGTCTGAGACTTCCCATTCTAGCCTCCTGTCCCATTACAGAAGGACAGAACTCTTCAAGGACACTCAGGATGCAGGCAAAGGGCAACAGCAAGTGGCTTGCTTCTCCTCAGAACAATGCTTTGGGCGCAGAAGGGTTCGATTCGCAGTATGTTTAATACAAAATGGCAGCAGCCGCTGTGCGGCGGTAACAAAATTAGCCACAGGGTGTCTAGAGAAATGTGCACAGGCAGGAGGGACTGGAGTTGAGCCAGGCAACCCAGGCTGGCCACAGGGCCTGTGCCTGCTGCCCAGTCAGCTGCAGGAGGTCACATGAGCAGGCCCAGTGCCAGCCTGTGACAGAGCGATGCCGTCAGATTCAGGTACACCAGGGAGGCCAGCGAGAGCCAATCTTCCGTGCTGTCGTGGTTAGACCAGGACTCCGTCCTTCCTTTGGTCTGCCACAGATGTTGTGGAGCTGTTTAGACCTTAGGATAACAGCGAACAAGGACAAGGTTGTTGCCTTTTCCTCAAGAAAAGAGACCGTTAAAAAAACTGAAAGCAGCCGATGCTTCCACTCAGGTGGAAAGGGCTCCCTGCCAGAGGCTTGCCCAAGAAAAGGAGTCGGATACCTACTAAAAGGTGCCATCCCAGAGAGGGAGAACATCAAATCCAGAAGTGGAGAGTGAGGGCACTGTCACGGAGGCCCCCCCTACAAGCCCTAGAAAAACCAAAGTCCTTTTGCAGTCCGTCTTAAGCTTTCCCGACTGACTGGCTGCCAGGGCCGGAGAATCCGACCTCCCATGGGCAGAGAGCTGGTGTGAAGGACAGCTGAGCCGCAGAGCTCCCTTGGACAGGGGCAAGGGCTGCCATGCCTCTGCTTTCAAAGAAAGGCCTGGGTGCTAGGACCAGGGCTGCCAGGCCATGGGGCTAGCGGAAGTCTGCGTTGAACGCTCGGCCGATGATCAGCCGCCTCACTTCACTGGTCCCGGCTCCAATCTCATACAGTTTGGCATCTCGAAGGAAGCGGCCCATGGGGAAGTCATTGATGTAGCCATTTCCACCTGTGAAGCAGATGTGGGAAGAGGAAGGACAGAATTGAAGGCAGCAAGGAAAACAGCCTGGGGGTCATAACCCAGTCTCTTCAGGGGTTGGTTCTTTGCATATAACCTACCTGTGTTCTCCCTCTCCCTCTCCCTCTCCCTCTCCCTCTCTCCCCTAGGGATTGAGTATGGACCTCACACACACACTAGGTAAATGCTCTACCACTGAGTTATAACTCCAGTTCATATTTTAAATATCTCTATCTATCTAATGTGACATAAATGCCATTTAAATAGTTCCGTTGGAATGTTTAGGGATCATGACGAGAGAAGTCTATGTTCAGCTCAGGTACAATTGGAACACGTACAGAGGATAATTTGGGTCAGTTTTCTCCTTTAACCGTGTGGGTCCTGTGAACTGAAATCAGCTTGCCAGGCTTTGCAGCAAGCACCTTTATCCACGGAGCCATGTTGTTGGTCTTTTTGTGCTGGCAAAATCCCAAGCCGCTGATATAATTTTCTTTTCTGAACATTTCCTTCCTTCTTTCCTTCCATTTCCTTTTTGAGACAGGGTCTGTCATATCCTAGGCTGGCCCCCAACTCACAAAATAGCTAAAGATGACCTTGAACTGCTGATCCTCTTACCTCTAACTTCCTGAGTTCTGGGATTACAGGTGTGTGCCACCTGTAATCTATCTGGTTAACACAGGGCTGGGGCATTGGCTTTGTGTATGCTTGGCAAGGATACTACACTGAGCTAGAGCCCAGCTTGGCTGTCTCAGCCTCCTCCGTCAGTTTCCCAAGTGCTGGGAGTCCAGGTGTGCACCTCCATGCCCAGCCTTTTCTGAATATCTTTGATTATTGGTTGAACCCGGAAGAACCCCAGGATATACAGGCTCTGGGGGAAGGACTGACTGAAGAGCAGTAGGGATGACGAGGGAACCTTGTTGGGGTGGGGAAGGCATGGGAGAGCTGCTCTGGAAGGTCTCCCAGAGTGCCCAGGATGCAGACAAGGAAAGAGCAAAACCTGGGCCTGGGACTCTGGAGTGTCCACCTAGCATGCCCCAAGTTCTGGATTCAGTCCCTAGCACTACCACCAGCCAGGTGTGGTGGCACATGCCTGTAATCCCGGTACTCTGGAGGTGGAGGCAGGAGGACTGGAACTTCCAGGTCATCCTCAGCTACATGACATGCTCACATACCTGAGACCCAGCTTTAAAAAATGCAAAGTCAGTGGCAGACATGGGCAAGAGGGATGGGATTCAAACCTAAGCCGACATGATTGAGGCTGCTCTACCTGAGGTGTGTGTCTCCCAATTTTCTGGTGACCTTAGACCAGGCAGGGAAGATAAGGGAAGCTTGGAGCCTCCAGACTTCTTTTTTTTTCCCCATTTATTTTTCTATTTTCTTTTTCTTTCTTTCTTTTTTTTTTTTGTTTTTGTTTTTGTTTTTGTTTTTTTTTTTTTTGAGACAGGGTTTCTCTGTGTAGCCTTGGTTGTCCTGGAACTCACCCTGTAGACCAGGCTGGCCTCAAACTCAAAATCCGTCTGCTCCTCACTCTTGAGTGCTGGGAGTAAAGGCATTGTGTCACCACCACCCAGTTTTTTTTTTTCCTCTTAAAACATTGATTTTATGTGTATGGGTGTTTTGCCGACACGTTTGTCTGTGTGCCACATTTATGCCTGGTGCTCTCAGAGGCCACACGAGGATGTTGGTTCCCCTAGAACTGCAGTTACAGATGGCTGTGAGCTGTCAGGTGGGTGCTGGGAATGGAACCTGGGTCCTCTGGAAGAGAGAAGCCAGTGTTCTTAACCACTGAGCTGTGTCTCCAGGCCCCACCCCCCTTTAAAATAATAAAGGTCCATTTATTTACTGACTATCATTACAAAAACTTCCCTTTCCTCTTCACTGGGGGCAGACAGAGCCTAGAGGTGCCAGCATGGCTGTAGCTAGTTTAAGCAGAGTGAGTAGTGGAGAGGGACCCCAGGAGTGGAGAATGAGGGCCACTCACCTAAACACTGAATGCCGTCCAGGGCTACTTGTGTGGCACACTCGGCTGCATACAGAATCACGCCGGCACAGTCCTGTGGACGAGGCTTTGCTCAGCAGGGTCCCGGGGGATGACCCACCAACCCACCTCTTCTTCCCCCAGAGCTGGCCCTCACCTTGGCAATGATGTGGCCTTCATCACAGGCTTTGGCGACATTGTAGACATACTGTCGACATGCCATGAGGCGAGTGTACATGTCAGCCATCTTTCCCTGCATCAGCTGGGCACAAAGGGAGGCCGTGGGTCACCATGCTGGGACCCTGATTACTGAAAGCAGGTCAGTGGCAAGGACAAGCTGACAGCCAGGGATGAGGAACCAGGGCACAGAGAAGAGATGGGACTTGCCAAGGACAATGGAGACGGAAACAACTCCAGGAGATGAGGCTAGTGAGCTGCCTCCTGTGTGGCTAGCTTCCGGCAGCCTCTTCTGGCAGAAGGGTGGGATTAGAAATGCAGCTCCCTTCCCCTAAACTCCAATGTTCTGCGTGCTTTACCCTCCAGCCTTGCAGTGTCTAGTTCATTCATCTCAAACAGGAATGGGTAGGACAACGTGAGGAACCTCCAAAGCCAGGCTGCATGTGAAAGTAGCTGCAATCACCCACAGCGTACGACTACCTCCTCATCTCCTTTAATCCAGCAAAAGAGGACATTTCAGCAAGTATTCCCCTTACCTGGAACTGGCCGATTTTCTGGCCAAAGGCTTCCCTTACATGCAAATAGGGAATGGTGTGGTCCAGGACAGCCTGCATGATCCTGCCGGAAGAAGAAAGACACTGTGGAAGTGTGATGTTGTCAAATGGGGTGAGAGGGTAACAGAAGAGGAGGAGACTGAAGTCCCTGAGAGAAGAAGGTAAAGGGGCCTGAGAAGCTCCCTGCTGGCACTCCCTGCTGGGTGCTAGCATTGCCTGCCCAGCTCCCAGGCACCTTCCTCTGAGAGCAGGTGGGTGTGGTGGGGCAGCGGGAGGGGTCAGTGCCTGGCCCTCTTGTTTCACAACCACACTGACTACGCAGAGGCAGGCCTCACCTGCCATCTGTCACATGGTGACATTTCCCTCTGTGTAAAGAAATTAAACAGAGGAGATTCTCTAGGACAGAGGATAGCTCACAAAATAGCTTCCTTTGTTCACCCCCCCTCACCCCCTGTCAGGGGGAGGCTGCTAACCAAACAAGGCTGGGGAGCTCAGGTTACCCCAGCCTCACACTCACCCAGGGGTCCACCAGCTTCCTCACATTGGTGAAACTTCATGCCCCAGCCTCACACTCACCCAAGGGGTCCACCTGCCAGCACCAGGCGTTCGAGGTCCAGCCCGCTCATCAGCACGTAGACACCCTTACTCTCTTGGCTCAGGATGTTGGCAGCTGCGGGGATACATGCCAGTCAGCGAGGGCTGTTCATAGCCGCTTCACGGTTATAAAAGGTACCACGTCACACAAGGCACAAAAGTGCGTTACTCGACCTTCATCTAGGGTTTCAAGTGAGAGGCAAAGATGAGCTCTGCCATTTCCAGTCAGGAGTGGAGTTTTCAGGACCCCACACCACGCACAATACTACAGAGCCCCAAGCTGCTCGCTCCTCTTCCCTTTCTCACCCTGGACTCCCCGGGATGGGAAAGAAGAAAGGCTGACCCACCCTTCTTGGATTCTTTCTACACCTGATGTCTACGTACACAGAAATCTGAGAACTTATCGCCCGAGGTTGTGTGCTCGGGTTCAGGGTCACCTCTCAGCAATGTCCATGAAAGCTGCTTTGTCCGTGAGTTAGGGTGACAGTGACAGAAGCCGATGAGCACCTACCCCCCCCCCCCCATAAGGACTTGGGAGACGTGGGAAGAACATTTTATGTAGAAACTTGACAGCCTAACCTGTCTTTTTTTTTTTTTTTCCTCCTTTTTTCCTCACCTGCCTTTAAGGCTGATGAATGATTTTGTTGTTGTTGTTTTTCTTTCTAAAAGTGAGTCTGTATGGATTCTCTTTCCTGGACACTCTTTCTGACCACAGCATACTGTTTCTGGATGGTTTATGGCTGATGCACGAAGCAGTCCTCATTCATGACCAGATCCATGCCCTCAGCTCTCTCACAGTGCTACATAGTGTCACGTTCACAGTTACGGCACAGGGGAGAAAATATTCCTGCGGAATCAAATTACCTCTCCTTCATCGAGTCTGGCTTCTGTCAATTTATTCAGAAGGGCTTTTTAGCATCATTACCGAGTGTAATTCAGAGTGTTGTGGTTTGGACACGAAATGGCCCCCTGCGGGCTGGTGTGCTGAAGGCAGTGTTCTGAGGTGGGGTTTGGGACGTGACTGGATCGTGAAGGCTGATCTAATCAATGGATTAACCTGATGATGGATTCATAATTTGATGGCATTAATGAGAGACAGTGGAAACGGAGACGGGGCCTCCAGGAAGAATTGGCCACTGGGGTGTGTGTCTTTGAGAGTCTAATAGGATTCTGGCCTCTTCTTCCTTCCATCTCTGCTACTTATCCTCCGTAAGATTTTAAAGCAGCTCTCCCAGGCCCTTAGGCCTTCCTGCTCACCACAGGAGCAGAAGCAACAGAGCCAGCCAATGGGCCATAGGCTTGACCCCTAAAACCATGAGGGGAATAAATCTTCCTCCTCTAACTTGTTCCTGTCGGGTTATTTATAAAGGTGACAAGAAGTCGGGCTAGCGCATGTAGGCCATACAGGCGAATGCACAGGAAGTCTGAAGGACGTCAGTGGACGGTGGCTGGCCTTACCTTTCACCGTCCGCTACTGGCAAGGTGTGTTCCCCATCCTTCATCTAGGCAGGCAAGCAAACAGCGGCAGGGCCTGTGGCCAGGACAGACAACTGTCCAGTGGCTCTAGGCCCGCAGTCTAGCCACATATCATGGGACACACAAGGGCAGTGCACCTCTGTAACGAGGAGATGGGCTTTTCCAGCTCGCAAAGGAGTCAGGATAGGGACCCCTTTATTCTCTGGACACTTACCAGGCACTTTGCAGTCTTCAAAGATCAGCTCACAGGTGTTGGAACCCCTCATACCCAGCTTGTCAAGCTTCTTGGAGGTGCTAAAACCAGGCATACCCTTTGCAGGAAACCAAAGGAGGTCCTGGTTAGACTTGCCCCAAGGGGGCCTAAAAAGGGGAAAGCTCACTTCACCTACCGATTCCGATACCTGCCCAGCATGCCCACATCTGCTCTCGAGTTCTCCCTCTGCAAAACTCCAGACTTCGCGCCTCGCCAACTTCCTTCCCAACTCCTCTGCTGCCAGCCTGCTTCTCCCCAGTTCTCAGGGGAGCGGTTCTTCCTCAACAGAACATTCAGTCCCCAGCTCTCCTCACTCTCCCAGGGACATCACTCAGAAGACACTCTCAGAGCCCATACCAATTCCTCTGCCCCCTTCTCTTCAGCCAGCTGTCCCTGAAGGAGCCCCAACTCCAACCACCTACATGCCTTGACCAGGATGACGCAGACGCACGTGTGTTGCCAAATGCCCAGGAGAGCGACGGCACACGCTGCTCCGTTACCTCCAGGCCTTTCCGGTTCCAATCTTAGCCAGCTCCTCCCTCGTGGAGTGTGCTGCCAATCTTTGTACCATGTACTTAAACTTTCTAGCATTCCCCTGGAGCTGGGTTCCCAAGCCTCAGTGGCACCTGCCCTCTTTCCTCACCATCATTCGACAGTTGGTGTGCGGCCAACACCTGTTCCCGGAACTTACACATCTCGAACTTTCTCCAGGCTGGGGCACACGCCTTTAATCCCAGCACTGGGGAGGCTGGGGCAGACAGATCTCTGTGAGTTCGAGGGAAACCTGGTCTAGACAGCGCGAGCTCTAAGCTAGCCAGGGCTACACAATGAGACCCCATCTTAAAACAAAGAACAACAACAACAACCAAAAAAAAAAAAAAAACTCCCCTGGTTTTCTTTTCTCTATACTGAAATTTTGCTGTTTCCTGTTTTTACGTTTTTGAGACAGTCTTTCTATACAGACCTGGACCTCACTACAAGGACCAGGCTAGCCTCAAACTTGCCTCTGCCTGTCAAGTGCTGCTCAGAGTACAAATACACCTTGTCTGGGTCCTGGTTTGTTTAGAACCAAACCAAAATCCAAGTGGAACTCTTGAGTTTTAATCTAACTCCTGATGTATGTTATCCTTGTCCACACTGTTGGAGGTACAGTGTCCAAAACATCATTTGTATTCCCACCCATGCCTCAGTCTCCCCCACAGCTCCTGCTCAGCTCAGTAAGACTATCCCGGGGCTTCTTTTCCATTTTCTTCTTCTTTGATTCTGTGGACAGCTTTACTGTCTACATTCAGACCTGACCCAGCCTCTCTGCGTCTCTCGTCTTTTTCTTTTTCTTTTTTCTTTTTCCTCTGGTGCTGAAAGTTGAACCCAGGGTCTGTACATGCTGGGAAGCTGCTCTCCACTGCTCCCCACTGGGCAACTCTACCAGCAAGGACTTGACTTTTGGGCTGTCTTTTTCAGCCTCTCATCACCCGCCACCTCCCGGGAGCAGAGCACAGAACACTGATCTTAATCTTGACCGGCTGGAAAGGGGCTATCTCTGTCACTACTGTTAGAGCTGGAAGTCTCTCTGATCCCATGCCCACCAGCCTCACCTTCTCCACAATGAAGGCTGTGATGCCCCGAGAAGCTGGCACGGCATTCAGATCTGTCTTGGCATAGACAACAAGGACGTCGGCATCGGGGCCATTGGTGATCCAGAACTTGTTGCCATTCAGAATGTAGTGGTCTCCTAAGGGAAAGGCTGTCTGTGGAAGAGTCTCCTGTCCTGGTTCAGCCAGTCTGTCCACAGAACTGCTGCCGCCCTGCTGGGAACCCAGCAGAGACCACCCCCAACTGCTCCTCCCTCGCCCCGCCCCAGAGTTTGATTCTCTGCCTTTTCCAGCGGCGGCTTTGTGGCAAGAGGCCTTACCTTTCTTTTCTGCTTTAAGCCTCATGGAGACAACATCAGAGCCAGCATTGGGTTCACTCATGGCCAGGGCTCCGATGAACTCACCGCTGATCAGCTACAAGGGAAGGCGAGACCGCCTTGTTAGGACTGTGGAAGCACCCTGCAGCGGCTCCTGGACTGCCTCTTCCTGCCCGCATGCCACCCCCAAACTGCCCCCAGAGCAAAGTGGAGTACCTGTAAGGCCTCTCTTCCCCCTACGCCTGCGTCCACCACTTTTTGGCAGTACTGGGGACTGGCTCCAGGGTCTCAAACATGCTAAGCAAGGGATTTAGTATTGAGCCCTCCTCTCACCCCTCAGTCTTTATATTTTAAAAATTCTATTTTTATTTATTCGTCCTCTGTGTTTATGTGTGCACATAGGCGTGTATGTGTGTGTGCGTGTGTGTGTGTGTGTGTGTGTGCGCGTGCGCGCGCGCGCGTGCGTGCGTGTGTGTGTGTGTGTGTGTGTGTGTGTGTGTGTGTGTAGGAGTTGGTTCTTTCTCCACCATGTGTGTCAAGCTTGGTGGCAGGGAGGCACTTTCGCCCACTAAAGCCATCTCACTGGCCCCTATTTGCTTTTGGAGACAGGGTCTTGCCGAATCACTCACGCTGGGATTTGTGACTCTCCTGCTTCTGCCTCCCAAGCAGCAGCTGAAACTCTACATATGTCACAGGTCACCACATCCCTGACTGAAGGGTCCCCCCCTTTTTTTTTTCCAGACAGGGTTTCTCTGTGCAGCCCTGGCTGTCCTGAAACTCACTCTGTAGACCAGGCTGGCCTCAAATTCACAGAAATCTGCCTGTCTCTGCCTCCCGAGTGCTGGGATTAAAGGTGCGCACCACCACCTGGCCAAGTTTTTTTGACTTAAGTGTTTCAAAACAATCTCAGGCACTTTCTTAATTCTATTTAGTTCACAGCGGCAAGACAAGACTGAAAATCTGGTTGGCCCCCACAAGGGGAGGGCACGTCATGGTGGCCATGTTGAGTTCATGTGGGTTTCTTCTTTCCCATCTCCTCACCTTGGGAAGGTATTTCTCTTTCTGTGCCTCATTCCCATTGCGGACAATCTGGTTGACGCAGAGGTTGGAGTGGGCACCGTAGCTGAGGCCCACTGCTCCAGAAGCCCGCGATATCTCTTCCATCACCAACACATGTTCTAGGTAGCCCAGGCCAGAGCCGCCATACTGAACTGGGAGGGGGATAGTGTGGGAAGCAGAAAGGCATCCAGGTTACACTGGAACACTGACAGGAATCTTGGTAACTGGCAGAAAAGAAACACTCTGGTAGCTATTCCAAGTTCCCCTAGCAAGGCTGCCAGGCTATTGCCAGGGACTCTGCTTAGAAGGACACACGACTGGTTCTGCTTGCTCCTGCCGGGGAGCTGCAATTCAGAACCCATTATTGCCAACTCTGGCTTTATCGCAGACATCTTCAGTGAGGACAAGCAAAAACCTGAGCACCCACTCTTCCAGAAGTTCCAGAAGGAGAAGCAGATGGATGAAGGAAGAAAGAAGGAAAAGAAACATGAAGGGGGTGGGTGGAGAGGGGGCTATGTTCAGAGCACGGAAATCAGTTACACACTGTGTATGTGCAGAGGCCTCAAGAAGGTGAGGTTTTAAAAGACTTATTTGTGTTTTTTACTTATCTCTGCCACATGTGCACGGGTGCCCCCAGAGACCAGAAGAGAGTTCTGGAGTCCCTAGAGCAGCGGTTTTCAACCTGTGGGTCACGACCCCTTTGAGAAACCTACCTCCAAAAAATTTACATTATCATTCATAACGGTAGCAAAATTACAGTTATGAAGTAGCAACGGAAATAATTTTATGGTTGGGGGTCACCACAACATGAGGAACCGTATTAAAGGGTCGAAGCGTTAGGAAGAGTTAGGAAGGTCGAAAACTACTGCCCTACAGCTCGAGTTATAGGTGGTTATGTGGACATCAAGGATTGAACTTGGGTCCTCTGGAAGACTAGGAAACGCTCTTAACCACTGAGCCATCTCTCTGGCACCAAAGGTGAGATTTGATAGCATAGCTTTGGGAACAAAGTAGGTCTGATACATATACATGTAGCATATACACACAGGTGTGCACACGTGTATGCACACACACACAGATACAGAAATTAAAAAAAAAATTAAAAAAAAAAAAAAAGGTTTTCAGGACAGGCACAGTGACCCACACCTGTAACATCAGACTTTGGAAGGTGGAGATGGGAAGATCATGAGTTCAACGCTATCTATGGCTACACAGCAAACTCAATGCTGGCCTGGGCTATCTGAGGCCCCATCTCAAAAAATTAAGAAGAAAAGGTAAAGAAAAGAAAATGAAAAAGAGAAAGAAAGCACGTTTCCCTGTGTCTGGGTCCCCTGGTCCCTTCACACAGCCACTGTGTAAAGCCCCGTAAACAAGCTGGTCTGAGCACTAGGCTGCCCGGTGTGAGCGGAGCGTCGTCAACCAGAACTCCAGGAAGGCCAGTAGGAAACAGAACTCCTGTCTGCTCTCAAAACTCGCCCTTCCGCTGGGGCCTGCTGCTGTAGGCCTATGTCTCAGCCACCTGAGAGCCAGAAAGAACACATTCAAGTCTTACCTGGCTATGGAGGGAGTTCAGGGCCAGCGAGGGCAACTTGGCAAGACCCAGTCTCAAGACAAATCAATAGGAAAGGGGGTGGGGACGTAGCTCAATGGTAGGATACTTGTCTGGCATGTGCAAGGCTTTAGGGTCAATCCCTAGTACAAACAACACCAGTCCTGGCTTTCTTTTTGAAGTTCCCAACTTGAAAGGATTTTCTCTGGTTTCTTGTTTTTTAACTGTGGTTCTGGGGATCAATCCTAGGGCTTCATGCAAAGTATATTCCCTTGCCAGTGAGCTGCATTCCTGCCCCAGGCTACTTTCTTTGCTTCTCTTCCTTCCTTCCTTCCTTCCTTCCTTTCTTTCTTTCTCTCTCTCTTTCTCTTTTCTTCTCAAACTTTTGCTCTTCTTCCCTTACCTCTGAGTGTTGGGATGACAGGCACCACTCTGTTTCGGTCACGATGGAGACAGGTAAACATTCTAGCAATTGAGCTACATCCTCAGGGTCTCATATACCTCAGGGTGGCCTTGAACCTCCAACCTTCCTACTTCTATCTCTCAAGTGCTGGGATTACAGGTATTTATTACATAGCCTGGCTTCAGCCCATTGATTTTATTTATTTATTTATTTCTAGGTTTATTTATTTTTATTTTATGTGCATTGGTGTTTTGCCTACATGTATGTCTATGTGAGGGTGTCAGATCTTGGAGTTATAGAGAGTTGTGAGCTGCCATGTGGGTGCTGGGAATTGAACCTGGGTCCTCTGGAAGATCAGTCAGTACTCTTAACTGCTGAGCCATCTCTCCAACCTGGCCTATTGATTTTAAGTTGCTTTTTTGTTCCATTAAATATATTCTGATTCAGAAGCATATTATGTTGGGCTGGATCCTAAACTCTCAAAGCACAAAGAGAGTCTTGTTTGGGAGTTCCCAGTAGGTCCTCCCGGGAAACTCCCTCACATCAACATGGTTTAAATGAATCATTAAGCAGTTTCATTGTATCACATTCATGTAACTTTCCAGGGTCAACTCAAACCCCAGGACCTATGCTACTCCAGGAGGATAGAAGATGAAATACACAGACACTTGTCAAACCAATACCTGTATCATCGGTTTCCAGACCCATCTCTGATACCAAATCCAGTCACATCCCTTACATAAATAAAACGGCAATATAATTTATGCACACCTGCCCACATCCTCTAAATCTTCTGTTATTCATTATGTAAATAATACATGCTTTATACAGATAGTTATTAGCTTTTTCCCCCTTAAACATTTTTACATTTGTTTTATTGTATGCACATGGTGTTTGCCCACATGTATGTATGGGTACCATGTGCATGCCTGGTGCCCTTGGTTGACAGAAGATCCCCTGCAACTGGAGTCAATGGATGGCTGTGAGCCGCCATGTGCATGCTGGGAACCGAAGCTGGGTCTTTGTAAGAGCAACAAGTGCTCTTCACCACCGAGCCATCTCTCCAGCCACACCCCTTTTTTGAGCCAGGATCTTAGCTCTGTAGCCCAGGTTGGCTCGAGACTTCCTGCCGTAGCCTTCCAAGTATGAGATTAGAAACAGTTGTTCTGCTGGGCAGTGGTGGTGCACACTTTTAACCTCAGCAGTCAGGAGGCAAAGGCTGGTGAATCTCTGAGTTCGAGGCCAGCCTGGTCTACAATGTGAGTTCCAGGACAGCTGGGGCTACACAGAGAAATCCTGTCTTGAAAAAAACAAGAAAGAAAGGAAGGAAGGAAGGAAGGAAGAAGGGAGGAAGGAGGAAGGAAGGAAGGAGGAAAGGAGGAAGGGAGGGAGGAAGGAAGGAGGAAGGGAGGAAGGAAGGAAGGAAGAAGGGAGGAAGGAAGGAAGAAGGAAAGAAGGAAGGAGGAAGGAAGGAAGGAAGAAGGGAGGAAGGAAGGAAGAAGGAAAGAAGGAAGGAGGAAGGGAGGAAGGAGGAAGGGAGGAAGGAAGGAAGGAGGAAGGGAGGAAGGAAGGAAGGAAGAAGGAAAGAAGGAAGGAGGAAGGGAGGAAGGAAGGAAGAAGGAAAGAAGGAGGAAGAAAGGAAGGAAGGAGGAAGGAAAGAAGGAGGAAGGAAGAAGGAAGGAAGGAGGAAGGAAGGAAGGAAGGAGGAAGGAAGGAAGAAGGGAGGGAGGAAGAAGGGAGGAAGGAGGAAAGGAGGAAGGAAGGAGGAAAGGAGGAAGGAAGGAAGGAAGGAGGAAGGGAGGAAGGAAGAGTTGTTCTCTACTGTTTAGGAAAGGATGGAGGGACAAAAACCACTGGTACTGCTCTTATGCCTCAGGAGTGCAGCTGGGTGAGGAGGCCAACAGCTCACACATTCACCGTCATGGCAACCCCAGCAGGGTCTTTTTTCTAGAAGGCAGCACAGAACCAGAATATACCAGCTCCCTGTCTTTCCCCTCAAAAGTTGTAGCATACACAGGGGATATTGGGCAGGCCCAAGAGCCTACTAAAATCCAAGGTCATCATCTGGGTCCTTACTGAGGACCCAGACATCCCTCTTAGTCCCATTTCTAACCCCAAATGAGCTTTGGGGACAAGTTATAAGCAGAGGACTTAGGCCGTCCCTCAGGGACATACTTTTCCTGAAGGTTCCCACTTACAGGTCACTGGTGAGACAGAGCTCAGAAAACACTGAGGGAGGACTGCTAGGACAGTTAGTTAACTTAGAATTTTCTACATGCCCCAAGTCATCTGGAGGAGTCTGAGGAGCATGCATATTCCACAGGATGCAAGGAGGAATCTGTAGAGCATGCATATTCCACAGGATGCAAGGAGGAATCTGTAGAGCATGCAGATTCTACAGGATGCAAGGAGGAATCTATAGAGCATGCAGATTCCACAGAATGCAAGGAGGAATCTGTAGAGCATGCATATTCCACAGGATGCAAGGAGGAATCTGTAGAGCATGCATATTCCACAGGATGCAAGGAGGAATCTGTAGAGCATGCATATTCCACAGGATGCAAGGCTCTCATTAAATCTCCAGCATGGAACTAAAAAAAGCAGCAGAGTCAAGAGTCTGCCTTCTTGCCATCACTAATGATTATGCCAGTGGGTGCTGCCTCGGGTTCAAGGATGAGGAAGTTCTTGGGGAATGAATGATCTTCCCTTTCCATTGATTGTTGATTTCTGTGTGAGTGTATGAGTGTATGTGTGTATGATGTATGTGTACATGTGTATGTGAGTGCACGCTCCTGTGTACATGTGTGAGGCCAGAGGAAGATACCGGGCATCCTCTTCTATCACTCTCTACGCTGTCCTTTTTTGGGGGTGTTTTTCAAGACAACGTTTTCTGTGTAGTCCTGGCTGTCCTGGATCTCACTCTGTAGCCCAGGCTGGCCTCCAACTCACAGAGATCCGCCTGGCTCTGCTTCTCGAGTGCTGGGATTAAAGGCGTATGCCACCATGCCTGGTTTACCTTGTTCCTTTTGAGGTAGGGTCTCTCACTGAGCCTAGTGTTTTTCCTGTGTGGCCCAACCAGCCCCAGTGAGCCTCCAGTCTCAGGCCCCCGGCCCCCCAGTCAGTTCTGTGATTACAGGCACTGGGTGGGACTCAGGCCCCCGAACCCCGGTCAGTTCTGGGATTACAGGCACTGGGTGGGACTCAGGCCCCCGGCCCCCCCGGTCAGTTCTGGGATTACAGGCACTGGGTGGGACTCAGGCCCCCGGCCCCCCCCAGTCAGTTCTGGGATTACAGGCACTGGGTGGGACTCAGGCCCCCGGCCCCCCAGTCAGTTCTGGGATTACAGGCACTGGGTGGGACTCAGGCCCCCGGCCCCCCAGTCAGTTCTGGGATTACAGGCATTGGGGGGACTCAGGCCCCCGGCCCCCCAGTCAGTTCTGGGATTACAGGCACTGGGTGGGACTCAGGCCCCCGAACCCCGGTCAGTTCTGGGATTACAGGCACTGGGTGGGACTCAGGCCCCCGAACCCCGGTCAGTTCTGGGATTACAGGCACTGGGTGGGACTCAGGCCCCCGGCCCCCCCAGTCAGTTCTGGGATTACAGGCACTGGGTGGACTCAGGCCCCCGGCCCCCCAGTCAGTTCTGGGATTACAGGCACTGGGTGGGACTCAGGCCCCCGGCCCCCCGGTCAGTTCTGGGATTACAGGCATTGGGGGGACTCAGGCCCCCGGCCCCCCAGTCAGTTCTGGGATTACAGGCATTGGGTGGGACTCAGGCCCCCGAACCCCGGTCAGTTCTGGGATTACAGGCACTGGGTGGGACTCAGGCCCCCGAACCCCGGTCAGTTCTGGGATTACAGGCACTGGGTGGGACTCAGGCCCCCGGCCCCCCAGTCAGTTCTGGGATTACAGGCACTGGGTGGGACTCAGGCCCCCGGCCCCCCAGTCAGTTCTGGGATGACAGGCATTGGGGGGACTCAGGCCCCCGGCCCCCCAGTCAGTTCTGGGATTACAGGCACTGGGTGGGACTCAGGCCCCCGAACCCCGGTCAGTTCTGGGATTACAGGCATTGGGTGGGACAGGCCCCTGATCCCCTAGTCAGTTCTGGGATGACAGGCATTGGGTGGGACAGGCCCCCGGCCCCCCAGTCAGTTCTGGGATTACAGGCACTGGGTGGGACTCAGGCCCCTGGCCCCCTAGTCAGTTCTGGGATTACAGGCATTGGGTGGGACAGGCCCGGCTTTTCTTAGTGTGAGCTCTGAGCTCTGGCCCTGATGTTTACACAGCAAATGCTCTCAGCTTGAGCTTTCTCTCCAGCCTCTTGCTTTTGTTTTTTCTGAAACAGGGTCTCACTCTGTAGCCTAGGCTGGCCTGGAACTCACTGTACAGCACAGGCTGGCCTTGAACTCTGAGCACTGCCCCTGTTTCAGGCCCCTGAACGTTGGGATTACAGGAGGGCACCACCATGTCCACCTCCCTTCTGCCTGTTTGGGCAACAGAGAAAGCTCTCTGTAGGGAAAGAAGCCATACTCACCAGGGGCTGTGATGCCCAGGACTCCCAGGCTCCCCAGCTGCTTCCAGAACTCCTGTCAACAGCACAGAGGGTGTTTCAAGAAGGCAGTTAGCCACATGTGGCCAGAACAAGCCCAAGCCGTTCAGAGAAAGCAGCTCTACTACTGGAGAGGCCCGTCACCAGGAGACAGCGTGCACCTTTCTAGGCAGCTGTGCAGGGCAGCGCTGCTCCAGAAGCCTCCACTCCACCCTCAACCTTGCAACTCACTCTCAGGTCCTTGAACTCGTTGCTCTGATCAATCTCTTGGGCCTTGGGGGTCAGGTTCTCATGAAGGAACTTCGATATAGTCTGACGAAGCTAGAGGGAGAGAGGTAGACGGATGCTACTGAGACCCAGACCTGATTGCCAACGAGAGCAATGTCCCTGTGGTTGAAGGCGTATTCGGGGAGCCAGGCCACAGGCACTCTCACCGTGTAGCATCAGGTCGGGGCTCAGGGGTCCCACCGAGTTATGTTTCCTTAGAGGCATCAGAGTGGAGGGAGCGTCAACTGAGAAAAAGCCTAAGATCCGGCTGTAGACAAGTGGAGGCCATTTTCTTAATCAGTGATCAATGGGGGACGGCCCAGTCTATTGTGGGTAGGGCCACCCCTGGATGGGGTGGTCCTGGGTTATATGAGGAAGCAGGCTGAGCGAGCCACGAGGAGCAAGCCAGTCAGCACCATCTCTCTGTCAGCCCCTGCCTCCAGGTTCCTACCCTGTTTGAGTTCCTGCCTTGATTTCCTTCAACGAGGAATTGTAAGCCAAATAACCTTTTCCTCCCCAACTTGCTTTTTGGTCATGGTGTTGACCATAGCAATGGTAACCTTAACTAGGACTGTGATCTTGCCCTTTTTCTTAAGGTTCTTGGAAGCTGGGCGGTGATGGTGCATGCCTTTAATCTCAGTACTTGAGAGGCAGAGACAGGTAGATCTCTGTGAGTTTGAGGCCACCCTGGTCTACAAAGTGAGTTTCAGGACAGCCAGGGCTACACAGAGAACCCCTGTCTCGAAAAACCAAAAAAAAAAAATCTTGGTTTAGACATCTTGGAAATGATTAAGACATTATCATTTTATTAATTTTAAGACTGAATTTTGCCCAAGCTGATCTTGAACTCATGTAACCCAGTGACTCAGCTACTGAAGATGATGTTTAAAATGCTGCCTCCCTACATAAAATCACTCCGTACCTTTCTGCTGTACTCAGAATAACACACAAGCCCCTAAGCCAGTCCGCACAGGCTGTCCTCCATTGGCCATCCAGCCTTCCCTGTACCTTTCCGTTACCCACCCATTCATTGCACTCCAGACACTCCCCCTCAGTTCTGACACTTGTCAGTCTCTTTACCATCCTTGAGACTTTGGCTAAAAGAGATTCCTTGATGGGATTAGACATTGCCCTGGTGGGAAAACTAGAGATCTAGGACTGAGCATCAGACTCAGATGTGAAGTGTTTTTTTTTTTAAGATTTATTTATTATGTATACAGTGTTCTGTCTGCATGTATGACTACAGGCCAGAAGAGGGCGTCAGATCTCATTACAGATGGTTGTGAGCCACCATGTGGTTGCTGAAATTGAACTCAGGACCTCTGGAAGAGTAGTCAGTGCTCTTCACCTCTGAGCCATCTCTCTAGCCCCAGATGTGAAGTTTGAGGTCTCCAAAGCAGCTCTCTGCCAATCATACAGCCGGGGACTTCTTTTTTTTTTTTTTTTTTTGGTTTTTTTTTGAGACAGGGTTTCTCTGTGTAGTTTTGGTGCCTGTCCTGGATCTTGCTCTGTAGACCAGGCTAGCCTCGAACTCACAAAGATCTGCCTGGCTCTGCCTCCTGAGTACTGGGATTAAAGGCATGTACCACTGCTGCCTGGCTTTTGTTGTTCATTTTTAAAACCGTATTTATTTATTTTGTGTGTGTGGGCGGGGAGGAGGTCACTGCGCATGTATGGAGGTGAGAGGACAGCTTTTCAGGTCAGTTCTCTCCTGCTACCATGTGGGTCCTGAGAACCAAATTCAGGTCAGCAGATCTAGTGTCAAGTGCCTTTGACCACTGGTCCTTCTTGCTAGTCTACTTTGATGTTTCTAGGAGGCTGAGCAGCATGGCTAAGGTCTCCGGGAGAATCAGTCCTAAGCACTTCATGCGGCCTCTAAGTGACACACCCTCCTTCCCCCGAGCCAGAGTTCTGGTTCGGCCTCATTTATAATCACACTCTTCACACACTCTTCATGCCCCGCCTCCCACCTTTCATTTGGTTACAAGAACACAGCTTACTAGGTTACTTAATATTTAACTTCTGCCCATTTGGGGCCAGAGTTTGCCATGTCATCCAGGCCTTGCTGAATTGCTCTATAAGAATATCACAGAAGGGCTGGATGGGATGGCTCAGCGGATTAAAGGTACACCTCGTAAGCCTGAAGACCTGAGTTTAGTGCCCCCCAAACCTGTGGAAAGGTGGGAGGAGAGAGCAGACTCCACAGAGATGTCCTACGACCTCCACATACACACACAATAATAATACAGCTCAAAAAAATCTTAAAAAAAAAGAACATTATAAAGCTAGTTATAGTGGCATGGAGTTACAGACAGTTGTGAGCTGCCATGTAGGTGCTGGGAATCGAACCAGGGTCCCCTGGAAGAGCAGTCAGTGCTCTTAAGCACTGAGCCATCTCTCCAGCCCATGAGCCATTTCTCCAGCCTGGGCATTTTCTTAATTAGTAATTGACTGGGGAGGGCACAGCCCATTGTGGGTGGGGCTACCTCTGGGCAGTTGGTTCTGGGTTCTATAAGAAAGCAGGCTGAGCAAGCCATGAGGAGCAAGTCAGTAAGCAGCATGCCTCCATGGCCTCTGCATCAGCTCCTGCCTCTCAGTAGTTCCTGCCCTGTTTGAATTCCTGTCCTGACTTCCTTCAGTGATGGACAAAGATGTGGAAGTATAAGCCAAATAAACCCTTTCTTCCCCAAGTGGCTTTTGGTTGTGGTGTTTCACCACAACAATGATAATCCTACCTAAGACTTGCTGCTTTGCAGATAACCTAGGTTTGATTCCCAGAACCCACATGGAGGCTCACAACTATCCCCCACTCCAATTCCAGGGGATAGGACACCCTCTTCTGACCTCTGCTAGCACCAGGTAGGCACATGGTGCCCATACATACATTCTGGCAAAACACCTGTACACACAAAATAAGTAAATCTAAAAATTAGTTGAAAAGGTAAACGACTTAACCAGCAACCATCCAATTCCTTCATTAATGTAGGATGTACGGGGACAAAAATGACACTCCACATGAACCTTAGCATGACTGTGAGAAAGTCACATCCTAAAAGTATGTGAAAGTCACGAAAGCATGACTTTCCCTTGTACACACCCAACTCAGATACACTGTGTGCAAAGCAGTCCCTCCTCAGCACTTTTATTAGGCAGTCTATAGCAATTGCTTAATATAATGTACACATTGCTAGGACCTGAGCCATCCTGGGAAATTATTCACTAGCTTTATTTTGAGAAAACAGTCTTAAATCCAGCAATACGAGTGGACAGGCAATCTGTGAACTTTCAAGATTTGTTCAGCTTTCTGCTTTAGGCCTTGATGAAGGCAAACTAAGGGTGCATTTCAGAATTCCTTAAGTCTTCCACTCAAAACACAATGCCTTGTTGGTTACGGATCAACCACAATTTCAATCATAAATTGAGAACCACAATTTAAAGCCTAGTGCGATGGCCCACACCTTTAATCCCATCACTCTGGAGGCAGAAGCAAGCCGAAGATGAGAGTTCAAGACCAGCCTGGTCTACAAGGCAAGGTCTGGGCTACCCAAAGCTATACATCCAGAGACCCCAGGGAAGGGGGTCGGTACATACAGAGAACAACGGCTTGGAGTCTGGGTGGACTCATGATTGCCACCAGAGGCAGGGCCAACCAACTCTCCTACCCAAACACCACAAAGCTCCCAGGAGCTTTGATCTTTACTCTTCTCTCTCCTTCTAGCAGCCCTGCCTTGCTGTCTGTCTCAAATCTTCCCTCCTTAGAGATAACGATGAGTCAGAGGCTTGGTTGGGCATTAGCTAAGAGTAGGAAGCGAGCAGACCCTCTCCCTGGCTTCTGAGTGACGCTTCCAAGGCCCGGCAGGCACAAGTCACTTGTGCGGTGGGACACGGAGACATGAGGCCTTGGGCCTGGCCTTCCTACCTGCTTCTGTTCCTCATTTAGCCCGTTGATTGCATCGTCCACAGGCAACATCGAGTGAGCTCGCTGCGGGACAGCGAGGGGCGACGGCCGCAGCTTCCAACTGGACACCCGTCGCCCCAGCAGCCGGATCGCAGTCGCCATCTCTGCCTTGCACCAGGAGCTCCAGGGAGCATTAGCTCCACCAATCCTAGTCTCACAACTCCGTCCAATTGGAAGGGGGGGTGGGGCTCCAGCAGCCAACCACACTCGGAGGCCAGCCGAAGGCTGCGCTGCTCTTGCAGCCACGCGAGCCAATCAGCCGCGAGGCGGTAGCCTTCCTTGGCTCCGGCGATTGCCGCCTCCGGTACTTTCTTTCCTAAGTGTCTTTCCTGGGGCGGAAGAGTCCATAATGTAGTATCCGGTGTTGAGATTATAAACTTTAGCTGCAGAAGACTATCTTCGTGGGAAAACAAGCGCTCCAACATAGGACCGTCCGAGCGCCTACTGCGGAGGAATAAACTGTCCAAACAGATGTAGGCTGGAGGAGATCTGTAAAGAGTCTCTGTAAAGAGTCCGCACTGGTTTAAAACAGTAAGATTCGCTTGGTTATTACGTAACAGGTTTTGGTTCCTGTTGTTCTCCGGATTATGTAAAGACGTTTATGTAAAGACAGGGCAGGAAGGGAAGAGCGGTGTTTGCGGTCCCCTGACAAAGCCTCACGTGTGAAGGTTCTACAGACTGATTTAGAACTTTCTGATTATGGAGACTGGGCTGTTTCAGATTCTCAGCCAAAGTTATCTTGGAGACGGGCTGGAGAGATGGCTCGGTAGTTTAGAGCATGTGCTTCTTGCCAGAAGATCCGAGTTCAATTCCCAGCCCCCACACAGGGAGCTTGCCACTACCTCCAACTCCAGCTCCAAGGGAATCTGACGCTGTTGGCCTACACAAGCACCTGTACACACTTACGCACGTATACATAAATAAAAAATAATAAAAGTGTATCTTTTTAAATGGTCTTGGAGTATTTTTAGTTCCTTTAGTAGCTTATCTCCAACCTCTGTATCTGACCTGATATTCTTGACCAGCAGGTAAGAAAATTTAGTTTTTTAATTAATTAATTAATTAATTAATTAGAGACAGGATCTTTCTATGTAGTCTTCACTGTTCTAGAACTCGCTGGCTTTGAACCCAAAGAGATCTGCCTGCCTCTGCCTCCCAGGTGCTTTGACTAAAAATGTGCACCACCACACCCATCTGGAATTTATTCATTTAGCAGATCACTAACTTGTAATCAAACCAAAAACCTACTAATGTCATCAGATAGCATCTGAAATTGGTTTGCAGCAATTCACCTACCCAGTGTTGGCACCAACGTCTTTGGTAAACGCACTGATTTATGGCTCTCCTTGGTTGTGACTATACAGGTACCCTGTAGCTATTCCCACAGCCAAGTGTGTCATTAAGGATGATCTGAATTTTGGTTTCCAGGACAGGGTCCCTCATATTGGCTTAGAATAAACTTAGTACCTTTGGGGGTGAGAGCTGTCTTTTGTGTCCAGAAGAAGACAGACAGTATTGGTGGGCGGAGCCACAGCGCCATTTCAGTCTTACAATGCTGCAGTTTAAAGCAATAGGTTCACAATAAGACTGATTCAGATGGAATAGTTTACAATGTATATAAAAATGTACATAGGCTTAAAAGAGAAAAAGAAATATATACAGTTATATAAACAAATAGATAGTTTTTAAAAATAAAATCTTTAAAGAAACAATAAAGGTAATAAGCAAGATGGCTATCACACAGAGAATCTGGATTATGTTGTCTTTGATATTCGTAACTGAATAAAAACATTTGATTATAAAAGCTGTTGAGTTATGGCAAAATTTATATTTTAAAGGTACCTTGACTTCAAAATTTGGATATAAGGATATGTTGCTTTGTAAAAAAAAGTCTCTGCTTTTGTTTCTACAGAAAGCCAGAGGCTATGGATTTGTACCAGATTAAGATACATCAGGTTTGACCAGCCAAGACCCCCTGAAAGGTCTCCAATGACAACATGGCCCAGATGATCCAACATCCAGAACGGTTTCAGGCAACTGGCTCAGATGATACACCCTCACGGACTACTCCATAATCCTAAAATTTTCTTTGTGTTCCCATAAGATACAGCACCTCCCTCCAGCAGGAAGTAGTAAGAGAAGCTACGCCCAAATTCCCAAATATACCAAGCTGGCTTTGGAGATGGAACTGGCTCACTCTCTCTCTAAACCCAGACATATTGCTGCTAAAAAAAAAAAAAAAAAAAAAAAAAAAAAGGTTAAGAGATTTTTGTGTCCCAAATCAAAAGAGCCCTCTGGTGTGGGACAGAGAAAAAACAATATTTTTATTTAAAACAGGTTGATTATAAATGCGATCTCTTTCTAAAAAAGAAAAGGGGATATGATATAGATATATAGGATATAGAGATGATAGGATAAAAGGGTAGATTAATGAACCTACTTTTAAAGAGCAACAACTTGTTTAAAATGTTTTACATCGGTATAGATTTTAGTTTATGTTTAAAATGTTTTACACTGGTATAAATTTTAGTTTATTAATACAAACTTAAAGTTGATTTTGTTATACTGTGTGTATATTTCTACTCTTGTTTGAGGTATTATGTTTATGTAACTCATTTAAAATTGTAATGGATAATTAAGAAATAGATTAATAGTCATCTATGATAATCATATTTGTAGCCATGTTAGTTAAGTCTTCTAGGTATACATAGATATATTTCAGATAGATAGGTAATCTTCAAATACTTCAAAGACCTACAGAATATGGCATTTGAAATATTTTAAAAATTTAGACTTTCTGGACAGTGAGACATGTCTGCTCCTGGCAGCATCGATTTACTTCAGAGAGGAAGATCGGCATCGAAGACACTCCATATGGAGTTTATCTTCACCTTGGCAAAAATAGCCATTTGGGCAAGAAACTGTTCTTGCCTGGACTGCTTGATCAACTGGACATGCAGGACCCATAGGAAGGTGACCACTGAACTTTGCTTGGCAAAACGGTCCTTCAGGTTCCTGCTTTGCAGAGGAAACTGCCAGACATTCTACAGGACACAGAGAAAAGTGACTGAGAGACTCTAGGCCTGTGGGCTGAAGACAGATGCCCGAACTTTACAAAAGAACTTTGGATGACTGTCCAGGCTGCCAGCTGTCTCTGTCTACCCTACAAGACTCCCGAAAGTTGCTTGCATCCTTCTCCCATGTCTCAGGTAGTATTATATCCTTCTGAGGTCTTTGATGTGGTTAAAGACTAGATACTTACAATTTTCCTTAGTTATGATAAAAGATAAGTTAGATATAAAACCTTAGACTCACAAATATAAGATAGATAGGATATCTTCTTTAATATTGTAACTGTAATTCTTGCTCCATAATTGTTTTGTTATATGTAATTTTACTATGTGAAAGTTAAAACCTTCCTTTTTGAAAAAGAAGAAAAGGGGAAGTGCTGTGGATATTGCTCTGTATAAATACTGATTGGCCAGTAGCCAGACAGGAAGTATAGGCGGGACTAACAGAGAGGAGAATTGAGGGAACAGGAAGGCGGAGCAGGAGACGGGGCCCGCCACTAGGACAAGCAAGATGTAAGGTACCAGTAAGCCACAAGCCACATGGCAAAGTATAGATTGATAGAAATGGGCTAAATATAAGAGTAAGAGCTAGACAATGATAGGCCTGAGCTAATGGCCAAGCAGTTTAAATAATGTAAGAATGTGTGTTTATTTTATAAGTGGGCTCTGGGACTGGCGGGACTTGGTGGGAGCTGGAGACAAATTCTCCAGCTACAGACAGACTGATAGGAGTCAGGCTCTTAACTCCCTTTACGAGATTTTTCCACTCCTGTGATAATGCCCTTGGACAGCTCATCCCAAGGGTGTCACACCCAAATCCAGGAAGGAGCTTTGCACACATGGGACTCTGAACACATTTCTTGGCTTTTTGCTGTCTCTTTATTACCTGAAAATGAAAACGGTATTCCCCCATATTTCAATGCTATCACGAGGCATCCTTGCTAGAACAGAAGGTACAGTACAATGTGAAGTATCCATGAGTTTTGGTTCAACCCAGCATCCAAAATTAAAATAAAAATGATTGCATACTTAATTATACAGTGCAGCACTCAGCACCATGTCCTCACTTTCTGTCATTCTGCTGCATCTTTGAGTTCCCTCCACCTGTCCCCACATCCTAACTAACTCCCTCCTCGCAACTCCAAAGTCCTGCCTTCTGGGACCTCCCTGATGAGAAGTCAAGAGCCAATCACATACCACTATCGGCAGCTGCAGTAGCACAGACCTATAATCTCAGCCCTTGGGAAACTGAGGCAGGAGGATGAGGAGTTCAAAGTTATTTTTAGCTGCATGAGAGTTCGAGGCCATCCTGAGCCAACACGAGACCAGTTTCAACACTCAAAAAAAAAAAAAAGAAAAAAAAGAAAAAAAAAGAAAACACAGAGAACATTCCTCTTATTCCTACTCTGGTTAAATTAATTCTTTAGCTATTTTGAGACTGTTCTCCATCTCTAGAGAGCCAAGGGAAAGTGTATAATAAAGGCTATTACAGCTGAGTGGTACTTTCCTCAGCCTGTCCTACAGAAATGAGGAAACCCTGAGTCTTTGCTACTGACTTCCACATAGGTTGTGAAGCACTGCTTTGTAGGAAATAGGGGCAGAAACTCAAAGAGCAATGAAATCTCTGTGACAGGTGAGGCTCTAGACACCCCCCAGTTTAACCACTTCCATGCGTCTGTTGAAAATTTTATTTGAAAACAACACTACACTCACATGCTCAAAAATTAAAAAAGATAGAAGTTTCTTTAGCATTCCATTTCTGTGCTATTCTTTTTCTCTCTGCAAGTAATCCCTTTATTGTTTTCAAGTTATCATCATCATCATCACCATCATCATCACCATCATCATCATCATCACCATCATCACCATCATCATCATCACCATCATCATCATCATCATCATCATCATCATCTTATGTGTGAGTGCAGCTCCTGTGTGGCATGTGATACTGTGCACATGGAAGTCAGAGGACAGCATTGTGCAGTGGATTCTCTCCTGATGAGAACAGGAGGTAGGAACTGGACAGACTTTGGCTTGGATACACACACACCCTTCTTCTAACGGTGCACTTGGCCGATCCCCTCCTTCACCTCCACACTATTGCAAACAATTTCTCCTTTGACCTTGGAGATGCAGCCTTGGACCCCAATCCGCATCAGGCTCCAGTGCACCCCTCTATGAACATTAGGATGTTTTTTCCTTCCCTCTGCAATCATCAAACTGAAGACAGATTTTATTAAATACACCCCCAATAATCTAGTACTAAAGAATGGAAAGTCATATCTGCATTAGACTGATTCTTGGTATTTTCACAGTAAGTCAAAACTGTGTTAGGGAGAATTCCCTGCTTATTACCTTATGCCTATGCATCATTTGATGTGCATATGACTAAAATCAGGTGCATTATGGGAAGGCACATGTGCAGTGGTATGGTAGTTTGAATGTATTTGGCTTGCATAATCTCATAGGGAATGGCACTATTAGGAAGTGTAGCTTTGTTGGAGTAAGTATGGGCTTGTTGGAGGAAGTATGTCACTGTGGGGGCAGGCTTTGAGATTTCTTATGCTCAGGATACCACCCAGAGTGTCACAGTTGACTTCCTGTTGCCTGCAAGATGTAGCACTCTCAGGTCCAGCACCACATCTGCCTGCACGCCACCATGCTCCTCATCATGATAATAATGAACTGAACCTCTGAAACTGCAAGTGAGCCACCCCAACTAAATGTTTTCTTTATAAGAGTTGCCATCTTCACAGCAATAAAAACCCAAACTTAGACAAGTGGGAAATGATTACATGACCTAATGTGTCAATCAAAACAGAGACTCACTCTCACTATGTCCCTTAGTAACTGAACCCTTTAAACTCCATAAAAGGATGCTCCAAAGAATAATACAGGACCTTAAATATCTTCTCTCTTGTATTGCTTTGCTTTAAATAACATTTCCTCACTACTTTGCAATTTGTGTGACCCCTTATTTTAATCCCTTGAATAAGAAGCCAAGAACTTGGGAACACGCAGCCTAGATCTACTCACTGTCATCACTCTAATGTTTTATGTAAGCACGTGTGCTTATTCATATATGTTATTATCAATGAGTGATGACACATGGCTGTAACCCCAGCACTGGCAAAGCAGGAAGATCAGGAGTTCAAAGTCACCCCCAGCGGTGTAGCACATATCAGGCCAGCTGGGCCACATGAGACCCTTACTTTAAAAAAAAAAAAAGTTAGGGGCTGGAGAGATGGCTCAGAGGTTAAGAGCACTGGCTGTTCTTCCAGAGGTCCTGAGTTCAATTCCCAGCAACCACATGGTGGCTCACAACCATCTGTAATGAGATCTGGCTCCCTCTTCTGGCCTGAAGGAATATATGCAAGCAGAACACTGTATACATTATAAATAAATAAATTAAAAAAAAAAAAGTTAGTCTGGAGAGATGGCTCAGCACTTAAGAGCACCTGGCTGCTCTTCCTTGGGTCCCAGCATCCATATGGCAGCTCACAACTGTCCGTATCTCTATTCCCAGAGGGGATCCAACACCCTCTCTTGGCCTCCATGGGCATTGCACACGCGGAGCAGAGACACACATGCAGACAAAACACCCATGCGCATAAAATAATAAAACATTCAAAAAAAAGTAAATACAGAAAAAAAAATATTATTTAAGGGTTTCTCCGTGTGGTCCTGGCTGTCCTAGAACTAGCTCTGTAGACCAGGCTGGCCTTGAACTCAGAGATCCGCCTGCCTCTGCCTCCCGAGAACTGGGATTAAAGGCATGCGCCGCCACCACTTGAGCAGAAAATAATTTTAAATGGTGTGAAGCATGATGGCTGACACCTTTAATCCCAACACTCAGGAGACAGAGGCAGGTAGATCTTTGAATTCGAGGCCAGTCTGGTCTGCATAGTGAGTTCCATGCCAGCCAGGACTGGGTAGAGAGACCTGTCTCAAAAACAACAATAAAACTACAATTTAAGTTGTGATGGTGGGATGGCGAGATAGCTTACCAAGTAAAAGCACTTGCTGCTAGCCCTGACAATCTCAGTGAGATCCCTGGAACTCACGTGGTCGGAGAGAACTGACTCCTGCAAGTTATCCTCCGACCTCCACATGCACACCATGACACACATGCACACACACCCATAAATAAATGTAAAATTGTTCTTCCTTTTCAATCATTTTTGTTTTGAGACAAGGTTTAACCATGTGACTCTGGCTGGCCTAGAACTCGATATGTAGACCCACCCGGCTGGCCTTGAACTCACAGAGATCCACCTGCCTCTGCTTCCTGAGTGCACCACTACACTCACCTTTCAATAATTTCTTTGATTATAGACAAATTGACAACCCTAATCAAAACACAAAAACTGGCAAATGGGATTATATCTGAAACAATCCAGGTAGATGCTGAATGTAGAACATTCATAGCTGAGGGTACAAACAATGAACAAACAGAACAGGGTGTCTGATCATGCAAAATATACCTTTTTTTTTTTTTATCAGCTATGTCTTACTTTGCTGTTGTTGTCTGCCCGGGTTGGAGAGACTCATGATCCCAGAGGGTTGTAGATCTTAGCCTGTCTTGGATGGTGGCGCTGCCCCAGAGTGCAGTGGTCCCCTGCCTTGGATGGTGGCGCTGCCCGAGGGTGCAGTGGTCCCCTGCCTTGGATGGTGGCGCTGCCCGAGGGTGCAGTGGTCCCCTGCCTTGGATGGTGGCGCTGTCTGAGGGTGCAGTGGTCTCCTGCCTTGTGCAGCATCTCACTGGCTCTTGGTTGTGTTCATGATGAGAGTTCCATGCTGAGGCCTCCAAGTGCAGCCAAGACTCAGCAGCGATCACCAGCTGTCCCACTTGTTTGGAGACTGGTAGAACATGCTTGGGAAGTGGGCCGAAGCTGACTCTGTGGCTGGACAGTTGTCATCCAGCAGGAATCCTGGTGGATCCTCCCCACAGAAGGATTTCCTTGTATGGACCCAGAGTGTACGAAGGACTGATGATCTATATGGCTGCCTACATATATGTATGTACACCACTTGCATGCCTAGTGCCAGAAGAGGGCATCAGATCCTCTGGAACTGGAGTTACAGATGGTCGTAAGCCACCATGTGGGTGCTGGGAATTGAACCCAGATCCTCTGCAAAAGAAACAAGGGCTCTGAACCATTAAGCCATTTCCAGCTCATTTCGTATTTTTTCCTTTTTTAAATAGGCTGTCACTGTGTCTCCCTTGCTGGCCTCTGCCTCTCCAGTGCTGAGATTACAGGTGTGTACCACCAAGTTTGCCTCTCAGCCCGTTTCTCTTCTTTTTAATAAAACACAATCCATGTGGATGGGTTTTCGCCTGCATGTAAGTTTGTGCACCGTGTGGGCGTCCGGTGTCTGAGGAGGCAGGAAGAAGGTGACTGACCCTCTGGAACTGGAGTTCCAGGTTGTTGTGAGCCACCATATGGGTGCTGCATATGGAACCTGGGCCCTTCAGGAGAGCAGGCAGTGCTCTTAACCACGAAGCCATCTCTCCTGCCTCCTCAGCTAACTCTCTCTCTCTGGGCACAGTCCCATCTTGCCCAGTGAACTGGGCATCGCACACACCTTTCACACTCAATGCCTTCACTTGATTTCTGTCTCATTTTCTCCCTCCTCATTTTTAGATTGTTTTCATGGGCCTCAAGTTTGGGACCCCAGAGTGGCTATTTAATGCAGATCTAATTTGTATTCTCTTCTCTGCATCCCCTAAGCCTTAAATGACAGGCCAGCATCTCCAACTCAGCATTTTTTCCCTCCCTACTAACTCAGAGGCTACTTCAGAGGACAGCACTTGCATGTCTTTTTCTTGTTGTAATTTCTCCTCCCTTTTGTGAGCTCTTTTTGGGCAGATGCGGGGAGTGTGTGGACTATTCCTGTACACTGTGTGAATATATGTCACTTTGACGGGCTTAATAGAAGCTGATTTGTCAATGGCTAGGCAGGATTTTTGGGGCCAAGAGGGTGCTGGGAAGAAGGGAGGAGTCTGAAGATCAAGGGGGGTGAGAAAACAAGGAAGATTAACATGCCATGCTGAAGAAGGTACCAACACATGGCAGAGGGTAGATAAGAAATATGGGTTAATTTAAAATGCAAGAGTTAGTTAGTAACAAGCTGAGCTATCGGCTGAGCATTTATAATTAATAGTAAGTCTCTGTGTAGTTATTTGGGAACTGACTGGTGGGACAGAAAACTCTGCCTACAGAAGTGAATGCACCCCTGTATTAGTGACCATTGTTGATATGAACATGGCCATGTCAAGGATACCACTTCAGACTCATGGGAATGGCAAGGCCTTCCCTTGGTCTGAGTACAGATGTTGAGGAATGGTTTACCTTTAGCTAAACACAGTATGAGCAAAAAGTACCTATTGCTATGGTGATATTTTATTTGTGCTCTAATAAATAAAGCTTGCCTGGAGATCAGAGGAAAAAGCTAGCCACTATATTAGATATAGAAGTTAGGAAATGGTAGCACACACCTCTAATCTTATCCCTTGGCAGGCAGGGATCTGTCTGGATCTTTGTGAGTTCAAGGCCACACTGGAAACAGCCAGGTGTGGTGGCACACACCTTAAATTCCAACACTAATTAACCATGGAGGTCTGGAGGTCTGTACAGACAGACAGAAAGTGACAGAGCTGGGCAGGAAGAGGAAGTGATATAGCTGGACAGAGAGAGCAAATCAGATGGCAGAACAGAAAGGCATACAGGCGTGGGTAGACAGGAAGCAGGTCGCTTTTGGAGGCTTCGGAGTTGGTGAGGTGAGGTTAGCTGTGGCTTTTCCTATTCCTCTGATCTCTCAGGTTTTCACCCCTATATCTGGCTCCAGGTTTTTTATTTAATAAGACCATTTAGAAATTAATCTATATATTGTAACTCCCTCCTCCTAGATGACGACATAATCATAGCCCCCAAGTTTGCGTCCCTACAGAGACCTCCTAGCGAGATCAGTGAACCTGCCTCCTAGTTCATGCTGGTATAAAACGAGGATGAGTGTGGAGCTGTTGGTACATCTCCATCCGAGTGCACCGTCAAACCAGTCCCAGCTTTACATTGCTATGTCTCTCTTTCTTAATCTCCATGGTTCCCTGTCAGGTTTCTGGGACCCAGCTGCATGAGGCAGCAACAGGCAGACAGCTCAGGCTCAGTTGCATGTCTTTATTCACCATGACAGGTAATGCGGCTTCTGCCACAGCTCCCTTACAGTCATATTCCCTATGTGTTATGTCAGAGACCTGAACATGCTTGCTGGCCCAATTCTCTGGATGGCCCCACACTCTTGGTGGACCACATTCAACAAGGGGGCATTCATCACTAGATACAGAAGAAGACAGCCCCACTGGGACTTCGCCCTATAGCTTCTGGCCCTGACTCTTCCTCCTGGTAGACAACTCGGCCCCCGTCATATGTCTTAACACCTACAGCAGGGGTAATGCCAATGCTACTACAGCAAGGAAGCATGCCATTCCATGCCACATGGAGAGATGCCCACTTTGGGATTCTCCCTGCTCAGAAGCATGTTTCAACATCCTCATCAGAAACAACACTCAGTACCTCCCAGACTCGTCCTTGGCTCTGTCGTGTCCCTATTTTAGGCTAAGGGTTGTGTGAACCTTTCTTGGGGAGATGTGAACAAAATCTATTCAGCCCAGGTAGGGTACCAAAACCACACCAAAGTACAATCTACCAAAGCCCAGCCTGGCAAACCAGTGAGTTTACAAAGCTTGCTTGCAGAGTGTGGGGGAGGGTTACTTACAGGAGTGTGGGTGACCCCAAAGCAGCCCATCACTTAAGTCCCACTCCAGCATGGATGAAAATGACCCCATAGCCACACATAGATATGATCCTCCCCTTAGCCTTCCACACCCTATATATTATAACAACTTCTAGACCACGAGACTGTGTGCACATAGGGAAGAATCACATATAGTTTGTCAGGGAGACACAGAAGGGGGGGGCCGAAATCTCAGCTGAGGGTCTACTGACCCTTTTCACCAACTCCTTTTGTAATGAGGGACCATCAGGGGCTGGAGAGATGGCTCAGAGGTTAAGAGCACTGGCCGTTCTTCCAGAGGTCCTGAGTTCAATTCCCAGCAACCACATGGTGGCTCACAACCATCTATAATTACCATTATATAATGTAATGCAATCTGGTGCGCTCTTCTGGCCTGCAGTGCAGGCAGAACACTATATACATAATAAATAAAGAAATAAAAAATTAAAAAAAAAAAAAAGCCGGGCGGTGGTGGCGCATGCCTTTAATCCCAGCACTCGGGAAGCAGGGGCAGGAAGATCTCTGTGAGTTCGAGGCCAGCCTGGGCTACAAAGTGAGTTCCAGGGCAAGCTGCACAGAGAAACCTTGTCTCAAAAAAACAAACGCCGGGCAGTGGTGGCGCATGCCTTTAATCCCAGCACTCGGGAGGCAGAGACAGGCGGATCTCTGTGAGTTCGAGGCCAGCCTGGGCTACCAAGTGTGTTCCAGGAAAGGCGCAAAGCTACACAGAGAAACCCTGTCTCGAAAAACCAAAAACCAAAAACAAAAACAAAAAAAGCCCCAAACAACAAACAAACAAACAAATAAATAAATAAGGGAACAGCCCCTATCTCAAGGGAATCTTGCAAATGGTCACAACTGCTCTAATGGCGATGGTGACGGTTGTTCTGCTCGGAGGACGGAATTCCACTTCCGGTACAGAACTACCATTTTTGGCTCTCACAAACATTGCCACTCTTCTTTCCCCAAAGCCTTACGAATAAGTGTGGATGAGAGCCTAGCATTGTAGCACAGGCCTATAATCCCACCACTCAAGGGGCTAAGGTAGGAGAATGAACAGTTTGGGGACAGCAGGGCTCCATTGTGAGTTCAAGAAGAGCCTCGGTTATACAGAGAAAGCCTTTCTTAAAAAAAAAAAAAAAAGCCAGGCGGTGGTGGCGCACGCCTTTAATCCCAGCACTCGGCAGACAGAGGCAGGTGGATCTCTGTGAGTTCGAGGCCAGCCTGGGCTACCCAGTGAGTCCCAGGAAAGGCGCAAAGCTACACAGAGAAACCCTGTCTCGAAAAACTAAAAAACTAAAAAAAAAAAAAAAAAAAAAAAAAGAAAGAAAGAAAGAAAGAAAAAAAAAAAGAAAAAGAAAAAACAAGAGCTGGGAGGTGGGCTAGAGAGATGGTCCAGTGGTTAACAACATTAACTTCTCTTTCAAAGGACCTGGGTTCAATTCCCAGCATCTACATGATTGCTAACCGTCTAACCTTCTGGTCTAGGGGATCTAGCACCTTCTTCTGGCTTCAGCAGGCACTGCATGCACACAGTACACATCCAATCAAACAAAACACTGCACATGTAAAATAAAAATAGGTATTTTTAAAAATGAGAAAAGAAGAGCTGTTTTGGATCCCTCTTTCCCTCCTGTGCTGCTGAGAACCTGACTAGAGCTCTGAACTAGCCAGGCAAGTATTTCCACTGTCATGTGCCACCGAGCCACATCCCCAGTCAGTTGATGAGCACAGCATTTAGTGGCCAGGTTAAACAAAAATGGCTCAACCACACAGGTGAGGCACATCTGAGATCCCAGCACTTGGGAGGTCGAAGCAGGAAGACCAAAAGTTTGAGGCCAGCCTGCGCTGTATAGGGAGACCTCTGCCTGAAACACCACAGACTGGGTAGGGAGAAAGCTACAGCTGTGTTGTTTTGTGGAAGCTGAGGCAGGGAATAGGTCATTTCGAGAAGGCATTGAAGGCTGATGGGATAGCTGAGGCCACGGCTAAGCAGGTAGAGTACTTGCTTAGTATGCATGAAGTCCTGTGTATGATCCCAGGCACCACAGAACCGGACGTGGCGGCAGGCACCTGTAATCCCAGCAGCTGGGAGGCAGAGGCAGGAGGACCAGAAGCTCAAGAGCATCACTCCATAGTGAGCTTGGAGTCAGCCAGGGCTCCACGAGATCTCTGCTGAGGAGGACTCAAGACCGCCAAGCTGATGGCCAGCTCAGTGACCACCCCGGGCCATGGCCTGTTTAGCTGCAAGCCGGAAACCATGGAGGACACAGTGTATCGGCTCTCTCATTTTGGAAGATCACCCATCTGCCCCTAGCAGTCTGTGTTCCTTCAGCTCCACAAGTGAGGCCTGCCCTGTCTGCAGGCCCTCAGGCCGACCTGGACGAACCTCTGATGATCTGGAACACCGCCTCACCCCTTCCTCAAACTACAGCATTGCCACAACTGGCTTAATGAGAAGGAAGTAAAATCGCTTCAGGCAGAATGGCAAGGGGAGGGGGAGGAAGAGGGAGAGAGGAGGAGGCGGGGGGGGGGGGGGGGGGGCAACTTCTTTTATGAAGCCAGTATAACAATGACACCAAAATCTGACAAGAAAGTTCACAAGAGAAAAATAATGCAGGTCAGTGTTTCTCATGGACAGGCACAAATTAGAAAAACCACACATTAGAATATTGCATCTAATGTCATGCAAAACAGATCACAGAGTCAACCCTGATGAGAGAAAAATTCTGAGGTGTTCAAAATTTAATTTCAAAGATCAGAGGGTAGAGAGGGGAGATAAAACAAGTTAATTAGTTAGCAGGTAAAATTAACCGAGTCACCCTGGAACCTTAAAAGTTACCATGGCTGATCGGTAGGGCCTCTGCAACCTGCTGACTACAACCGGTGAATGTACAACCAGGAGCTCTGCGGGTGAGGCGGGAGAGACGCAGGAGAGATGCAGGAGAGATGGCTCCGAGGCTGGGAGTGCTCGCTGCTCTTCCTAGAGGACCTGAGTTCCATTCCTAGTACTCAAATGGCAGCCCACAACCGCCTGTGAGTCCAGTTCCAGGGGATCCTAGGCCTCTGCTCTCCAGCATTCTAGAGCACCGCACTCAGGTGCACATACCCCCACATAGACACACACACATACATAACTCGAAATAATGAAAGTAAATTTTAAAAAGGTTCAGCTTGCGGATCATACTCCTACCCAGAGTTTCCCTGCCCCACCCTCTATTCTACGGCTGAAGTCGGTTGTTTTGCTCTCTTTAGACAAGGCCTGGAAAAATGTGCTTTCAGCTCTGATGCCCTGGACCGTTTTCAACTGTTACCCAGCACTGTTACCGCTGGTGGCACAGGCCGGAGAGGTCTCAGAGACAGAGGCGATGCAGAGATCTCAACCTTGGGTTTCCAGGCTCTTGTTTCAACTCCTGTCAGGAATGAAGATATTCACAAGAGACGCAAAGGACCGCAAGAAATTGGACCTCCCCCAGGAACAGAGTGCTTGGAGAAGGAAAAACCTCAAGTCTGGAAGCGAGGAAGCCTGTCTTCCAGAAGGAGACTCCACGTGGTTCGGGAAACCATCTGACCACCTGGCGGGAGAAACTGGAGCGGGCAGTGGTGATGGGCCGGACCACATCCTCGGCCAGGACTAGTGTTAGGAATAACTCCCCCTCTACTTAAACCTGAGCCTTGTGCCAGGACCCCCCAAAAGGCCCTCGGGGAGGGGTGTTTAGTTTCATTTCTGCTGCTGTGATAAAAAAAAAAAAAACAACAACAAAAAACCTTAGCAAAAAGGAACTTGGTGGTGGTAGTGGAGGGTGCAGGAGAGATGTCTCGATGGTTAAGAGTGCCTGCTACTCTTGTAGAGGACCTGAGTTTGGTGTTCAGCACCCGCATCGGGCACCCACATCAGCTTGTAACTGACTCCAGCTCCAGGGGATCTGGTGCCATCTTCTGGCCTCTGTTGGTACACACACACACACACACACACACACACACACACACACACACATCTTTTTTTTTTTTTTTTTTTTTAAAGCATCTTAGGAGAGAAAGGGTTTATTTTAGCCCACAATGGCTCCAGTTAATCATAGCAAGGAAATCAAGGCAGGAACTCAGCTGGTCACGCTACATCAAGAGCAGTGAGAAATGCACACAACTTCTCTACTCCTACTCAGTCCAGAGTCCGAAAATCGTTAGGCCTATTCAGTCCAGGGCCCAAAACCAAGGGATGGGGCTGCCTGATCGACTGAGTCCTACCACATTGATTAACTGTCTGCCAGGGTGATGGGGAGAGTTTGTGTCACTGGACTTCTGTGTTCCCTTTCCAATGTGACCACATTGAATAACTCTCCTTTTGGTGCTTTTTACCTTCACTTGTTTCTTTGGCTGACCTGTTGAGGACAGGTGCTCTAGCTTGGTAGGATGATCATTGTCACCCTAACAACTCTGGGAACATTGTCACTGCTAGAGAAAGAATTCTGAGACTAGACAAGTAAGCGTTGAGAGGAAGCTTTATTATTTATTTTACTTTTGGCCTTTCTTTCTTTCTTTCTTTCTTTCTTTCTTTCTTTCTTTCTTTCTTTCTTTCTTTCATTTTTATTTTGGTTAGTTGAGAAAGAGTTTCTTTGTGCAGCTCTGGTTATCCTGGAACTCACTCTGTAGACCAGGCTGGGCTTGAACTAAGAGAACTGCTTGCCTCTGCCTCTCTAGTGCTAGGATTAAAGGGATTAAAAGTGTGCACCACCAGTGAGGGGCTGAGATGAAGTTTTATTACTGAGAAGAAGCATGCCTTTAACGGGAACATGAGCTTCTGGAGAGACAGCCTATTTTGTAGGGATTTCTTATTTGGCTTATATAAAAGCCAGAAGATACCTAGGGTTATTATTATTATTTTCAGATTTATTTATTTTATGTGTAGTGTGTATTGCCTTCATGTATGCATGTGCATCACATGTCTGGTACCCTCTGAAGGCTTCACATCCCTTGGAACTGAAATTGTAGACAGCTGTGAGCCACCATGTAGGGTGCTAGGAATTGAACCTGGGTCCTCTTCAAGAACAAGCATTCTTAACCACCAAGTCATGTTAGTTCTTTTAGTGAAGTGATTGGACAGTGACTATTTCATATCAGCGTGTAGGTCAAATCAGACATACTGGCAGGAATCTGTTTTCCTTTCTTCTTCCTTCTTTTTTAAGAAGTCTCGTGTACCCCAGGCTGGTCTTCAACTCACTATGTACATCTTACCATGTAGTTCTGGCTGGTCTGGAACTCACAGTATAGGTCAGGCTGGCCTGGAACCCATGGAGGTTTGCCTATCTCTGCCTCCTGAGTGCTGAGATTAGACGTGTGCAGCACCACACCCGGTTTTTCCAAACTCTTTGGCTGGCGGTGTGTTGGCGTGGGAGGATGATGAATTGAAATGCAGCTTGGATTGCAAATCACTGTGCAGTTCCTCTGCTAATGTAGCCAGTTACACCAGCTAAGTCCAAGTATATATTTCCCAAGGGGTGACTCTAGTTCGAACAAACAGGCACTGTGTAGCTTGTCAAAGGACATAAATCTAAACACCACTATTAACAAGAAAGGGAAGGGAAGGCCCAGCTGGGAGGAGATGGCCCCAAATGCCCCATGACCAAAGGGAAGACCTAGTCCTTCCTCCCTTTCTTCATGAGAAGCTTTACAAGTGTAGATTTGTTTTATAGGCACCAATTTATTTTTATAAAGAATTTTAAAAGCTACAAAATTTTAAATAAATTTTATTTAAATAAGCAATGATTTTTTTTTTTAAAAATTTAAATCTGAGCAATCCGTGGTAGTGCGCGCTCTTGTCTAGTGCAGACAAGTCTGAGCTTGATCCTTAGCACAGAAAGGAAAAAAATCCTGAGTAGGTGTGTGCACCTGGCATCCCGATGTATGGAGGAGTGAAGCTGGGGCATGATGGAGCCCAGGAGTCCAGGCCCCTCAACAAGGTAAGAAGACGTCTCCAAATACCACCACCACCACCAGAAAACGCAACCAACCCAAACACCAGAAAGAATGTTATCGTGGAGACCCCAACTTAATAGCAAGTGTTTCTAACTTAGGTGGGCTTTTGTAGTGGGTTTTTAGGTGGGATGGGGTGGGCAGTTTTAAGATAGAGTCTCACACTGTAGCACAATAGCTCAGGCTGGTCCCAGAACTCATTATGTAGCCCAGGCTGGTCTCTGACTTGTAGTAATTCTCCTGTCTCAGTCTCCCTGCTGGAATTATAGACATTTACTACCATACATACCTAGCTTTATTTTAGTTTACTTTATGTTTTTGTTTTGTTGTTCTTAGTGACGATGGTGGCGGTGATATTTATTTATTACCTTCTGGGAGTGGAATCAAGCTGAATTTTTACCTTTGTTTACCTTTGTTTCACCAGACATCTGAGGACAGGATGTCTGCAGGCCGAAGTCCCTCCTCAGCTAGATTAGCTGGAACGGGTTAAATCTAAGATGGCTGCCAGAGCGACCTGTGCCTGACCTCTAACCTCATGACAATGAAGCCCACAAGGCACATACTCTATTACCAAACATTCAGGTCTATAACTTGCTGTCTCGATTTCCTATATTCCAAAAGAAATTGGGAAACAGAATTGGCAGAGGAAACTGGATTTACGGTTTAGCCAAACCAAAGAGAGGAAGAACCTGATTTGTCTCCACTGTGCTTCTAGCAGCCTTAGCATTAAAGTAACCCACAAGGTCAGAAGGCCTGCATTCCTTGGATGTGATGGGTGTGATGGTGCGGATTTTTTCTTTTTTCTTTTTTTTTTAGAGCTGGGGAGCTTTTCTTAGCTTTTGGTGAGCTTACCTAGAAAGCTACGGTGCCAAAATGATCAACAGTCACTAAGGCCGCCCGAGTCAGGGCCTTCCCAGTTCGTTGACTCACGCTCAAGAAGATTAAGGGAAGGCAGACAAGGAGTGAGCAGAGCAAGCACAGATTTATTAGTGAAGATGTGAGAAAGAACTCCCAAGAGTGTGTGTGTGTGTGTGTGTGTGTGTGTGTGTGTGTGTGTGTGTGTGCATCAGATCTGATGTCCTCTTCCGGCCCCGTAGGCTCAGGCGTGTGGGACAGAGACAGACATGTAGGCAAACACTCACACACATTAAAGAAATGAGTTTATTTAATTACTTATTGGTTTCTCAAGACAGGGTTTCTCTGTGTTGCCCTGGCTGTCCTGGAACTCTGTAGACCAGGCTGGCCTCAAACTCACAGAGATCCGCCCGTTTCTGCCTCCCGAGTGCTGGGATTAAAGGCGTGCGCCACCACCGCCCGGCTTAATTTAATTTTTTCAAATGTATATTCAGAAGTCTCTGTTAACAGCATGGCTTATAACAACACAGAACTCTGCATGCTGAGAACGGAGGCGACCTGAGGCCCTGTCGACACTTTCAACCCCAGGACAAAGATTCTGTACTGTCTCACTGAGATAGCTCCCCTCAGACACTAATGGGGGGCGGGCAGATGGTAGATCATGAGCTAGTCATTTACACATGTGGCCAGTAACAGACTGTGAGACCAATATGAGCCATCTTAGAAATAAGACCAGAATGCTTTCACCCTAAAATTAAGGCCTAAGATTTCTCCTTTTGGGAATAGGCCTTTAGTTACTGAAACCAGTCAGTTCAGATTCCAGAAACCAGGAAGTGTAAAAGTATAGAGTCACAAGATAGTCACAAGCTAAATACCTGCCGGACTGTGGAATGTCCTCTCCCTGGTTTCCAGGGTAACTGACCATAAAAATGCCCCCACCTAAGGGCAGCCAATGAGAAATGGTGGTGGGCAACCACTCCCTTAGAAGTAAGATTAAGCCATGATTTCTAGAAAGACCCTAGAAGCAAGCCAATCAGAATTGTACCCGTACTAGCACCCCTAAATGATGTAACCTTGTAATTTTTCCCTTTAAAAGCTGAGCTTGCAGACAGGCGGGCACTTCCTCCAGCCTCCACTGCGTTGGATGTATTGGACGAAGTCCCTGCCTAGGCTTGTATTGCTTTTGGATATCCCAGAATTAAACCATGCTTTTGCATTCCGGCATGCTTGTCTTTGGTGGTCTCTCTGGGGGTCACGATCTGGGCACAACAAGACATGATCCCTTCTCTGGTTGGGATGAGGGACCATGCATGAAGTATGTGGGCCCATTCCAGACTCAAACCAGGACAGACCAAAAAATGAGTGCTCTCTATAAACTAAGGCCTATAAAGATGGCCTTAGTTTGCGTTCAGTTCCTCCCTCAGACCTATGAAGAGGCCACTGGGGCGGGTGACACATAGGTATTCTTCCCTTGGAACCCCCCCCCCAACTCTTGGGAGCTCTTTCTCATTAATAAATCTGTCTTCATTAATAAATCTGTGCTTGCTCTGCTCACTCCTTGTCTGCCTTCCCTTAATCTTCTTGAGTGTGAGCCAATAAACGGCTTTAGTGACTGTTGACTGTTGATCATTCAGCACTGTAGCTCTCTAGGTAAGCTCCCAATAGCTGAGAAAAGCTTCCATAGCTCTCAAAGGAAAAAAAAAAATCCACACCATCACACCCACGGAATGCAGGCCTTCTGACCTCGTGGGTTGCTAAGTCCCCTGGGACTGTAGTTACAGACTGTGGTAAGCTGACATGTGGGTGGTGGAATCGAACCCAAGTCCTCCGGAAGAACAGCCAGTGCTCCTAACTGCTGAGCCATATCTCCAGGGTCCTCTTTTTATACATTTAAAAACAGATGTATTTTTTATTTATGTGTATGTGTGTGTGTCTCTGTGTGCATGTATGCCATGTGCATGTGGGTGCCAAAGAAGGCTAAAAGAGGTCCTCAGATCTTCTTCAGGCCATCTCTCCATGCCTAGAGACTCTTTGGTTTTTAGTTAAGTCCAGGACTGAGGAAAATGAGATAGCCATTCTGTTCAAAGAGCCCCACTACCAAACATTTTTAGGGGATAGGAAAGGACTTGTCTCTAGATAAGGGCAGCACTAGCAGGTTATATGGGTGCTGCCAGGGCTGGAGGCGGCTCAGACGTTAAGAGCGTTTGTTGCTCTTGCAGAAGACCTGAACTTGGTTCCTAGTACCCATGTCACATGACTTTCAGCCTCTTGTAACTCTAGCTCCAGAGAATGTAAGTCTCTTCTGACCTCCATGGGTATTCTCACACATGCATTGCACACACACACACACACACACACACACACACAGAGAGAGACTTAAAAAATCTTTTTGAGCTGGGTGTAGAAATACAACTTCTGGATCTAACCTTGTCATTCTTAAACTGAGATCAAGCAGATGGAGAGAAACACGCCTTTAATCTCAGAACCTGGAAGGCAGAGGCAGGCAGATCTCTAGAAATTAGCCAGCCAGAGATACACAGGTGGACCTCCATCTCAAAAAATAACAAGCAGCTGGGCAGTGATGGCGCATACCTTTAATCCCAGCACTCGGGAGGCAGAGGCAGGTGGATCTCTGTGAGTTTGAGGCTAGCCTGGTCTACAGAGTGAGTTCCATACCTTTTTACTGTCCTGCTTCCATGTAAGTACAGGAAGAGGTTATACATATATTGGGAGGCCCACATGTTTAGTTTTATGTCCGTGTGTACACTTGTTTGTATGTGAGGATTCACTGTCCAATTTGCACCCGCCATCAAACTTACTCTTACCAACCATTCTGTTCTGTGATAAATAATTCAAGGAATAATGATTTCTTCCTATGGGGCCATCTTCTAGATCATTTAACATCCTGCCAGCGCACAAGAAAGTGCTATCCCACCACAGTCAGCCTAATTTGGGTTCATGGTAAACTTTCAGATATCCAAGATCACGGGAGACTTAGAAGCCGCATGCTGGGTATCAGGCCACGCAGTATTCCCAGGGCACACATTTCAGCCGACGGCACTAACGTGTTTTCAGTTGGTGAGAAAGAACTTACGCCTGAGGGAACGAGATCTTAGGAAGCAGAAGATGCAGAATCTAGGAGTCTTCATCCTGGAATTTCCTTTTCTTTTTTTCCAGACAGGGTTTCTCTGTGTAGTTTTGGAGCCTGTTCTGGATCTCACCTGGCTGGAATCCCCTTTTCAATGACCAATGTAAGACAATTCAGGGAGAGCTAGAGAGATGGACCAGCAGTTAAAAACATGTACTGCAGCCAGGCGGTGGTGGCGCACCCCTTTAATCCCAGCACTTCGGAGGCAGAGCCAGGTGGATTTCTGTGAGTTTGAGGCCAGCCTGGTCTACAGAGTGAGATCCAGGACAGGCACCAAAACTACACAGAGAAATCCTGTCTCAACCCCCCCCCCCAAAAAAAAGAACATGTAAACATGTACAGCTCTTTCAGAGGACCCAAATTTGGTTCCCAACACCTGTATTGAGTATCTTACAACCTCCTGTAACTCCAGTTCTAGGGAATCCAATACACACACACACACACACACACACACACACACACACACACACAATTTAATATAAAGTAGAATCCTTAAAAATTAAAAATAAAGACAATGCAGAGAAATGTTGAATTACCTCGCTCAGCACCCAGCATGTTTTTCACAGGGCCTTGGAAACAGCCATGTCCTGTGAGCTCACTTGGAAGAAACTATGTGTAATTCTGTCTTGTGTGATATTTTGTTTCTGTTCTGACAAAGCTTGCTTGGAGTCAGAGGGCAGAGCTAGCCACTAGTTAACCATAGAGGTCTGGAGGTCTGTACAGAGAGGAGACAGGAAGTGATAAGGCAGGGCAGAGAGAGGATCTAGGTCTTTTTGGATGGAGGAACGGAAGAGGTAGGAAGTCACTGGTGGCTGCTCCCCTGCTTCTCTGATCTTTCAAGTTTTAATCCCGATATCTGACTCCTGATTTTTATTGATAAAGATTAATTAGATTAATGCTTCATGGTCTCTGTTTCCACAGCTGAGAAAATACTGTATCAGGCATATCATTAACCTTGTCTGCTAGCCAGGGCCAATGCAGTTGCATGGTCAGATCCTAACTGAAATTACCAAATAGGTGTAGGAGGACTAGGTGTTACTGAGGTCAAGTGGATGAGAAGAATGAAAAGATACCACCTACGGCAAAAGGGGACCTTGTAACTAGGACTGCCCTTGACTCTAAAGAGCTCTGTTAATCATGATGAGTGAAGGGGATGACTTAAGGCACAAATAAAATCACATCTTTTTCTCATGGGAGATTGACAAGGGCCACGAGGAAACATTAATACTTACCCTTAGGGACGTAGTATACTGGGTCTCACTATATTGGACTGCCAGCCTCACGTATCAAGGAAAAACTTCAGAAAGTGGCATTGGGTCCCTTACGTACAACTTCTAGACATAGCTTTACCATTCTAAACCGAGAGCAAGCCACAGAAGACACACATGGCCTGAGTTGAAAAATGAGATCAAGGCTAAAAAGAGGCCAGCCACGCCTTTGGCTGCCTTTGGAGAAACCATGACACCTCTAAGCCAGACAGGAAATACTTCTCTGGAGACAGAGGGAGGGAGGCTCACTTTAACTGCCAGCAGCCTAGACATTGGAGCGAGGCACGCCTCAGGGACAGCAGTCACCAAAGACGCCCTGAACCACCTACGGCAAAAGGGGACCTTGTAACTAGGACTGCCCTTGACTCTAAAGAGCTAGAATCAGCCCTGGAAAGGTGGTTGTCAGCCATGTCGGGCTGAAGCGCCAAGTGACCTGGGCACTGTAGCTTCCACACTGGAGGGGAGGAGCCCTAGGCGGTTCTGGGCATGCTCAGTTGGCCTACTCGATTCCTCACTAATTCGAAGGCCGCCTTGGCCAGTTTTATTCTCGCTCTGCACCTTTCATTATGAAAGAGGTTGAGGAGGAGCCTCAGCCGAATTTACTACCTGTTTACTGTGTCTGGGGCGATCACATAGTTACCCATCAACTGAGGTAAGACTTCTTCCAGATTGGGCTATTAGCTTTACCCTACCTGTCAGGGATCCCGTTAACTACACTTAGTTAATTTACTAAATGTAAACACTGCTGAACCTGGGTATTATCCCCCATAGTGACAGATGAGTTATTCCAAGAAATATGGGAGACCATACCCCGATATACGCAGTTCACTCCAGTTTGTGGAAAGGCCACCCATCAGACACATCTGAAGGCAGAAGTCTCTTTGCTGCAGAAAACCAGTTCTCTCTGCAGCCAGAAACAAAGGATAGGGTGTCAGCTATTCATTGATAAATTTCTCAAATATGTTTTAATCAGGTCTCGTCAGTGTCCACGTAATACTTCATCATTTTTCTGTAAAAAACTTAGAGGAGATTATCACTTAGCCTTAAGACCTTGTTGCATTCATTTTTCCTGGAGAGACACAATTGCCTATTCACAGGCTGAAGGCATGGCTCAGTGGTTAATGTTGGAATTCCTGGCCACTCCCCCAGCTACATGACCGCGTATGCACTGGCAAGATGCTTAGTCATTCCAGGGCTTTACGTCGTGATCCGTGCACTGCGTGGTCACATAATTTGCACGCAGCATGATCATGTAATCTATGTGCACACTTGGCGTAGCTACATAAGCCCGTATGCGCATGTGCGGCGGGGGGGGGGGGGGCGGGAATACATAAAAAGCGGGTCACATACCCCTTCCTCTCTCTCCTTGCATGACCATTCCCATAGGCCTAAGCACATCCCCTCTGTTCCCCTTCCCCTAATAAACTCTTATAGTGGGTTTTGTCGTACCTCGTGGCTTTTCTCGCACAGCAAATAGTGCCACTTAATGAATAACACAGCGCCACATAATAACTAACAGTTAAGAACATTGGTTCCACAATTCCCAGCATCCACATGGCAGCTTAGAACCATTTGTAACTCGGGTTTCAGGGCATCTCATACCTTGTCTTCTGGCCTCCGCAGGCACCAGGCATGTACGTGCTGAGGTGCAGAGCCATATGTGCGAGCAAAACATTCATACACGTAAAGTAAAAATTAAAAACAAACAAAACAAATACCTATTCACCTCAGATGGACACAAAGCCAGACCAAAGTACCAAAGTCTAGCTTGGTGAGACTGACAGGTCCCAAAGAAACCAGGGACAAGTCTAATTCAGTACCTGTGGCTCCTCACAGCACTTCTTACTGTGCCCCCTACCCTAAACCTCTCCAGCCCGGGGGCTGGCCTTCCCTCCCCAGCTTCTGATTCCTATATAATCCAGCCATCTTGGCCACAGGGTCTCTTGGGTTCTTCTCCCTCTCTTGGTCTTCTTACCCTCTCCCCACCCACCCTTTCTTCCACTCTTGCTCCCCACCCCCCACTCTTGCTCCCCACCCCCAACTCTTATCTTTTCATGACCTAGTTCAGTCTGGACTCTTCCAGATGCCACTGGCTGTTCTCTCCCTCATATCTACAATAAAAACCTCCTCCTCAACCAGACCTAGGAGCAGTCATGTGCTCATTTTCCTCCAGAGACCAATGAGTTTATTGGACTTGCTTATAGGTCGTAGGTGAGGGATTGCCCACAGGAGTGTGGGAAAATCAGCCACATCACTGCACTCATTATGAAGGGTGACAGTGTGGAAGGGTCCTGCTTTCAACTGATCTTCCATTTTCTTTAAAAAATTTTTTTTTAATTATTTATTTTTATTTTATGTACAGTAACATTTTGCCTGCGTGTATGTGTGTGTGTGAGGATGCCAGATCCCCTGGAGCTGGAGTTACAGACACTTGTGAACTGCCATGTGGGTGCTGGGAAGTGAATGCAGGTCCTCTGAGAGAGCAGCTTGTGCTCTTCACCACTGAGCCCCCAACCTTCCATTTGCTTTCCATTTGCTTTCTAGGCTTGCAGCCTTGAGAGCACTTTCAGCTGGGCAAGAAGGCAGAGAACTCAGCTGAGATCGTAGGCAGGGGTGTCCTGACTCTCCTTATCTCCACCTACCAGAGCGGACTAATCACTTCACTACCATTACCACAGAACTGGCTACCACTGTATTACACTGCTGTGATTGTCATGGCTACCAGGACAAAGTCCAAGATGGAGTCCTGTTATGACCTGTGAGCAGTAAATGAAGCCATTTCCCCCTGTAGTTCCCAGTCACTATATATTCTCACTCAAATGCTCTTTGACGCAATATAGTTTATTGTGTTGGATCTAAAAAATGCTTTCTTTTTGTATCCACTCAGCCCACACTCACACTGTTTGCTTTTGAGTGGGCCTGCCCTCAAACTAAAGTTATGCAGTAGTACATTTGAACAGTCCTCCTTTGGGGTTCTAAAATAGTCTTCATCTTTTTGGCAATGACTTAGCACAGGAACTTGGAGCTGGGTCTTAAGGAGGGAGCTTGTCATGAGTTTGCTAGGCCAGAAATAGAAATAAACTTATTTGTGCCTTTCCACAATGCCAGAGTTTATTGAAAAGCAACATATTCAAAAGGTACAGCTCTCTGCTTCCTGTTTGTGGATGGGATGTGACCAGCCAGCTGCTTGCTCTGCCACTCGGTCTTCTCTAGCTCTTTCCATGTCTTCTCACTGTGATGGACGCTATCCCTATGGAATTGTAGGAATTTAGTAGTTGCTTTACCTGGGGTAGACATTAGAATGAATAGTTGTTTTCTAGAAGCACTTTGACCTTGAAGAATCATCGTAGTAAACAGTAAAGAATCTTTGTGGAAAACAGTGATTGTTTTCCATGATTTGTAGAATTGTTTTTCTGAAGGGGTGTCGCAGCCTTCCCATGACTTTGGTCACAAGATGCCTTTGGCACACCTGAGGCTCTTGGGTTATTGTGTATAGCAAATGATACACAATAAAGGACCAAAGTCATGAGGGCATGTGATGTTCTCCTTTAGAGAGACGTATAGATTAGATTAGGGACCTTGGTATGAGGAAATACTTTACCCCAAACCAACTTTGTGTAACAATCAATAAATATGCCTTTGTATGGCTTTTTTGGGTTCAGTCCATCAGAGAGACTGGACCTTTCTTTTTTCTTTTTTTTTTTTTTTTTAGATTTTAGTTATTTATTACGTATACAGTGTTCTGCCTGCATGTATGCCTGCAGGCCAGATGAGGGCACCAGATCTCATTACAGATGGTTGTGAGCCACCATGTGGTTGCTGGGAATTGAACTCAGGACCTCTGGAAGAACAGTCAGTGCTCTTAACCTCTGAGCCATCTCTCCAGCCCCCGAGACTGGACCTTTCTGCTGCCACACAGGCCTTAAAATTTCATCTTGGAGTGACTTCTTTCTTTCACTGACCCACTCAACACAGAATACCCCAACACTCTGGGACTAGAGCCACTGAGGCCCGGCAATATATGGCAGGTCACAGTCCCCCTGTGAGGAGGTCCTGAATGGCCATCATGTGAAGCTGTGAGGGGGAAGCCTTGGTTGAAGTTGAGACCCCGAGAAGTTGAAGACAGTTATGAGACATATGACAAATTACATATAGGGAGTGGAACCAGGCCAGGAGAGACATGCATGTTGCAGGCATTAAAGTTAGAGGGGCAGAGCCATCAATTAAGCCCTTTGATACTGAAGCCCCAGGCACTGGACATGGAACTATATGATTTGGTGTTTGCCCTGCTGGGTTTTGGTCTTCCTTTGTTTCAGTGTTTCCTCATTATACCATTTCTCCTTTTTTGGATGGGTTGTAAGTCTAACTGTATGTTGGAGGTATATAATTTGGCTTTTGATTTTCCAGAAGGATCAGAGTTAAGGGATTGCCTTGACTTTCAGAAGATACTTTGGACTTTTGAAGAGTGTTGGGACTATTAAAGACTATAGAGACTTCTGAAGTTGAATTAAGTGCATTTTGCATCATGGGATGGCCACGAGCCTATGAGGACCATGGGTGGAATGCAGTGGTTTGATTGAGAAATGCCCTCCAGAGGCTCATGTATTCCATCACTTGGTTTCCAGTTGGTGCTGCTGTTTGGGAAGATGGTAGAACCTTTAGGAGGGGGAGCCTTGCTGGAGGAAGTGCATCACTGGGGGTGGCCTTTGAGGTTTATAGCCTAGCCCACTCCCCCTGTTCGCTCTCTCTGCTTCCTGTGTGCAGATGAAATGTGATCATCCAGCTTCCTGCTCCTACCAGTACGCTCCCCTGTCTGTCACCATTTCTTCCTTGCCACGGACTTTCTCCTCTGAAACTAAGCCAAAACAAACCATATCTCCTCCCCTACCCCCGCCATGAGTTAAAAAATAAAATGCGTGCAATTGTTTCAATGGCAGAAATTTTCCAGACAATTCCATTTACATTAGTAATCTGGCTAAGGCTAATGCAGGTTCTTTTATTCTATTCTTAATTATTAATACTATCATTTTACACAGTAAATACGTCTCTCTTTCTCTCTACATAGATTTGTATCTACAGATAGAGCTAGCTAGAGATCTACCTATCTATCTACCTACCTATCTATCCATTTATCCATCTATCCATCTATCTACTTATCTACCTGGGTTGAGCAGAATTGAGTCCAGCTCTGAGGTGAAAGGCTAGAACTGGGCTGGAACATGATGTGTTCAAGTCCAGACAGGCAAGCATTTGGACAGTCAAGCGGCCTTGTCACTAGTGGGAACCCAGCCAAGCTGAAATCCTGAGGACAGTGGGGATTCCTCTGCCTGTCAGTCCTTGGTCACACCCCAGGCATTAGAGGAACAGCTGGTGGGGCCGTGACATCTCAGCTAGGTGTCTACAACTTTATGGGGTCCAGGTGAGGGATTTACACCTTTTTTTCAGTCTGATATGTCTGATCAATTCTTGATTTTAATTTCCTTGATATGATTTTAAAAGATCCATGTGCCCTGTGGTCTCAACTCACCCTGATAAGTCTGTAGGGTGGCACCCGCTCTACTCCAGGGAAAAAGTCATTTGCCAGCCTGCGCTACAGGGTGGGACCGGACAGGTGGTGGTGTTTACATGTCCACCAGGCATGCAATCATCCTCTCTTTCACTTATCAATAAAAACAGAGTCTCTCAGGACAAGGCACAGCCTGCAAAACCACTGTTTTATACAATATGGAGTGATTTAGGGTGACCCGATCTCAACAGAGTCTTTCTCAGTGTGGGATATTTTTTGAAATCCCTCAAAGAGGGCTTCACAAACTAATGCAATCATGGTTTTCCTTGTCTTTTGAAGGTTTATTTATTTAATGGGCATGTGTGTGCATACGCCTTAGTGTATGTATGTGTACCACATGTATGCAGTGACCATGGAAGCCAAAAGAGGGTGTTGGGTCCCCTGGAGCTGGAACCAGCTGCGGGTGTTGGTAACTGAGCCTGGGTCCTCTGTACCACAAGTGCTCTCTTAACTACTGAGTCAGCTCTGCAGCTTGTCAGGACCAGCAGACCTGCCGAACAGCACCCGGATAGGGGAGTGAGGATTAAGAAGAGACAAGACACAGAAAAGAATCGGAGGACTGTCAGTGAGTACTGCAGCCCGGAATTTACTCCTCATGGCCTTTATACACAGAAAGTAAGGAGGCAAAAAGACTTCCTTATCTTAAGGACACCATGGTTCAAGGAACAGATAAGCATAAACACCTCCTCCACTGCCTTTGGCAAAACATCCTGTTATTCAGCCCTGAGAAGCAAAAACAGGCTCAAACTCTCTGACCCTAAGTCAAGATGGAATCAAGCCACAAGATGGAGTCACTGTGGGCTCCCACAGCAGCTAACAAAGACATGGAGTTTAAGTTTGCAAGACTACTGTAAAGTCTCCCTTGCCAAGCCCCAAACTATCAACCAACAGGTCCATTTCTATGGGGTTAGTACTGGGAAGAGAGCTGTCTTCCAAGATTGGATCGGGGACCCTTAATGTCAACTCCCCACAACTGAAAAGCAGTTGACATCATTCTTGGAAATAGCTGTCTTCTGAAAGATCTGGAACCCCAACTTGAAGATGTTGCCCTGCCCCTTTACCAGGCTCTGGAGGGAAGGGAACTTTTTCTTTTGGTTTCATTTGGTTCTGCTGAAACAGGCTCTCTCTATGTAACCCAGCTAGTCTCAGTCTCCTGCCTCAGCTTCCTAGCTGGGTGTTTAAGATACATCTACTACGTGTGTCTTGATCAGGGAGCAAATGCTACAAGCAGCTTTTGCTAAGTTAAAGGCAGCCTTTACTTCTCCCCCGGCCCCGGGGCTGCTAGACTTAGAGCAGCCCTTTTCCTGTTTTGTCGTGGAGAGACCGTAAGTGGGACTAGGGTTGCTCACTCCAGAGTTGGGTAACATCCCCAGGCTCCTGCTTATTTCTGTAGACAGCTAGATTCAACCATATAAGGATGGCCTAGGTGATTGAGAATATTAGCCACCAACAATTTAATAGTAGAAGTCACTAAGTTAACCTTGAGGAAGACCCTAGAAGTGTTACGTCCATATCTAATTCAAGCTGTATTACAAAGTAAAGGACATCAATGGATAACTTAGGGAAGAGGAACAAAGTAGTAGCCTTGTCATTAGATAACTATGGAGTTATTTCCATGGGGACATCAGGAGGGGAAGGAGCCCTTCCTCCTGGAGTCTGAAGTCCCTCACAGATGAGAAGCAAGAACTCCAGCACACTTAACATTTGCTGTGAAGGTGGCCTACACACAGAGACATTCTTTTCATATATAGAGATTTTGTGTTAAAACAGCAGTGAGCAAGCCGGGCGGTGGTGGCGCACGCCTTTAATCCCAGCACTCGGGAGGCAGAGCCAGGCGGATCTCTGTGAGTTTGAGGCCAGCCTAGTCTACAGAGCGAGATCCAGGACAGACACCAAAACTACACAGAGAAACCCTGTCTCGAAAAACAAAAAACAACAACAAAAACAGCAGTGAGCAGGGCTTAAGGCCTGGATGTATATGACCTTGAGTAGGGCATCCTCCCCTTTCCAGAGACTTTCTGGGAGTCTCCATCAAAATCATTGGCTTTGTTTACAATGAGGATGCCAACTTCCTGTAACCCTGTATCCTGTGGTTCTCAACCTTCCTAATGCTGTGACCCTTTAATACGGTTCCTCATATTGTAGTGACCCCCAACCATAAAATTATTTTTGTTGCCACTTCATAACTGTAATTTTGCTACTGTTATGAATTGTAATATAAATATCTGTGTTTTCTGATGGTCTTAGGTGACCCCTGTGAAAGGATCGTTCATCCCCAAAGGGGTCGAGACACAAGTTGAGAACTGATGCTGTATCCCGATCTACAGTCTTAGCTTATGAACTGTGATCCTGTCAGGGCCCTCAGGAATCTCCCTGTGATCTAGTTTAGGTTCCTCAGCCACCCTCAGAAGAAAACAGCTTCCAAATGTACCAAGAGGCTATATATGCCTGATGCAGGGACAGTGAGTATGGCTCTCTCTGAGAAGCCCACTTCCACACTGTCCCTTTTTCCTAGAGTGCCTCTTTCTCTTAACCCCATTTCTTAAAATATATGTACTAAAATATCTTTAATAAACCCCAGCTCTGTTTCATGCTGACTTGTTCTGAGATTCTTTTCCGTGTCAAAGTCAAGGATCTGGTTTATCTGATTAAAGCCAAGGTTCTCAACCTTCCTGATGCTGTGTGTTGTGGTGACCTCCAACCATAGAATTATTTTCATTGCTATTTCATAACTGTAATCTTGCTACTGTTATAAATCATAATGTAATGTAAATATTTGTGTTTTCCAATGGTCTTTGGCGACCCCCCTGAAAGGGTCATCTGATCCACAGATGGGTGGAGACTCACAGGTTGAGAACCACTGGGTTAAAGGAACTCCTCGAGCTAATTGGAGTGATAGCCATGCAGCTGTGTAATCACTTCCACACCCATCACTTAGCTCAAAGTAAATTTGTAGGCAGAGTTTTCCTGTCCCAACTGCCTGCTCTCAAATAATCACTCAGAGGCTTAATATAAATTATAAATGCTTGGCCAATAGCTCAGGCTTATTACTAACTAGCTCTTACAACTTAACTGATTCCTATTAATCTATGTGCTTCCCCGAGGCTTGTAGCTTTTACCTCTATCCAATTTTGTGTGTCCGACTTGTTCTCCATCTGGCTGGCAACTCTGACTCCACCCTCCTTCTTCCCATCATTCTCAGTTTGTCTTTCCCACCTAACTTCCTGCCTGGCTACTGGCCTGTCAGTTTCGTATTAACCAATAAGAGTAATACATATTCACAGTGTACAGAGGACTATTCCACAGCATACATTGGTGTTCCTGGACCATTGTCCCTCATATTTGGTTCAAAATAAACTCTTATTCCTTTAAAGGGGAGAACCATTTTGCAGTGACAGTATCTTGCCACCGAAGACACTAACTTGTCCAGCCTAGCAGAAAAGTGCAATATGGGGCAGCACAGTTTGACATTTTTGGTTGTTGTTGTTGTTTTTGTTTTTGTTTTGTTTTTGGAGACAGGATTTTTCTGTGTAGCTTTGCACCTTTCCTGGAAATCGCTCTGTAGCCCAGGCTGGCCTTGAACTCACAGAGATCTGCCTGGCTCTGCCTCCCAAGTGCTGGGATTAAAGGCATGTGCCACCACCACTGCCCGGCTCAGTTTGACTTTTTTTTTATATTTATTTATTTATTTATTTATTTATTTATTTATTTATTTATTTATTTATTTATTTATTTATTTATTATGTATACAGTATTCTTCCTGCATGTGTCCCTGCAGGCCAGAAGAGGGCACCAGATCTCATTACAAGTGGTTGTGAGCCACCATGTGGTTGCTGGGAATTGAACTCAGGACCTCTGGAAGAGCAATTGGAAAGATGGCTCAGCAGCCGAGAGTGTGGAGTGCTCTTGCAGAAGGTCTGAGCTCCATTCCCAGCACACACACCCCCATCCCACATGGAGGGCTCACAACTGCTTATAATTCCAACCCCACTGGATCTAGTGCCCTCTTCTGGCATCTCAGGGCAACTGTACTTACCTAGCACACACACACACACACACACACACACACACACACATCCTTTAAAACCCCACACAATAAAAAGTATATTAATTCTGTAATCATTTTGAGATGTTGGGAAACTACAGAAAACATCAGTGAAGTTATTGGGAATTCATTCACAGTTAACAGGCATTTAAAAAGTTTATGGTGACACTAAGGATGCAGAAGCAGGCAGATATCTATGAGTTCAAGGATAAGAGAGAGGGGAGAGGTCCTGACAGCTGCTCCCAAATAATCACTCAGAGACTTATTAATTATAAATGCTCAGCCAATAGCTCAGGCTTGTCTCCAGCCAGCTCTTCCAACTTGAATGAACCCATTTCTATTCATCTATGTGCACCTCGAGGCTCGTTGACCTCATCTGTGAACTTCCCATGTTACTTCTTCTTGGTTCCTCATTTTGAACCCAGCCTTGAAGGCCAGGGAAGAAAAAAAAAACCTTAAGAGGAGCCCAATAAGGTAAATACAGATGGATCCTCGTGTGAGCCTATATAGAGAAGGATTATAGTAGACTTTTATGTGTATGCGTGTTCTACCTGCATTTACGTATGTGCACCACGTAGAGGCCTGAGGAGGCTAGAAGAGGGCGACTGATTCCCTGGAACTGGAGTTGTGAATAGTTCTGAGCCACTGTGAGGGTGCTGGGAACCAAACCTGAGTCCTCTCCAAGAGCAGCAATAGCTGTTATCCACTGGGCCACCTCTCCAGCCCCGATGCAGACATTTCCAGATGCGATCTGTTCTGGCTTCGGGTTCCCTGTGTACGATGTTGATGCCAAGCTTTTGTATGAACTCACGCCTGCTGCCGGGAGGACGGAACCACCGCTGCTCGGGGCTCCTCTCTGGCCTTGCTCCTTGTCTCTACCCAGGCCCCAATCAGACGCCCTTTGCTAACCTCACCTGGCTGTCATATGGAACCGCTCAAACGCTTTGACGTCCCTTAGATTGGCCTCTAGAGGGCTCCACTCAGCTCAGAGGAGCCAGGGCAGTCATCGTCCAGATTCCTCAACGGAGTTATCGGTTACCTCTTCTCAGGGGAAACATGACAACAGGAGATAGACACTGGTCGGGAAGTTTTAGGGTAGGGACCCCGGAAGCAGCAGCTCCTGAAATGTCCTTGGTCCTGTCCACAGTTTTGTCCTTGCCACAGGCCCGAAATGCCAGGAAGGCGTACCGGTTCCTGGTACCTGGTCAGCTCTCCTAAGCCAGCAGCACTGCCTGGCAGCTCCCCTGAGGGTGTGATCGAAACTGAGAGGGGGCACCTGGGCACTTGGTGGGTGTCCATCTGGACCGGCCAGCTCCCCAAGCCCGACCCCGGTCTCTGCCATGGGTCCTAAAACACTCACCTGGTCTGGCGGCTGCGCGCCGCCGCGTCCCGGGACCCGCTCCCGCCTCTACTTACTTTCTTTCGCGTCACTCCCAACAATGAAACTCGCCCTCTGTGGGCCGTGAATTTCCTTCTTGGAATCCACAAGAACCTGGAGCCAGTGGTTCGGTAGAAGTTTTGTGTGACTGTGAACTTCTGGCTCCCAAACTCCCGAGTCAAAGCCCCGCCGTGAGAGGGAAAGCCTCCACGAAGCTCTAGGACCTCACTTTCCCTCGTCTCCTGGGTAAGGGTCCCTTTCCTCTCCCCAAGTCTCCAAACGTCCCTTGTCTTTCTATCCTGCCTCAGTTCTCTTCTCTGAGAGCAGGTCTCACATGACCCAGCCTCGTTTTGAACTCCTGTTACCTCCACCTCCCAAGTGCTGGGATTATAGGCTGTGCTGGGCAAACACTCGCTTTAGCATAAACTACCAACGCTGGCACCCCATAAACCAAAAAGACGTCGGGGTGGTGTGCTCAATGCAAAGACAGAAGAATCCACTCCAGTGGAGAAGCACTTACCATTTGGGGGCTGCATGAGGAAGACTGGAGACCCTAAAAGGGATCCTCAGTGACTCTCCTACGCTCCTCCCGGGGTCTTGGGAGTTCTCAACTTGCATCTTTGTGTCATTTCTTTGGCTGCCAGATCCGTCCAAGAGCAGAATTAAAATAGATTGTGGTTTCTAATTGTTCCACTTTTGAGAACTAAGCAATACATCCCATAGAATAAGCTAAGTGCACACTATCGAGGTTTTATAAACGGAGAAGGACTTGAAAAAGCAGAAAGCAAAAGCGGATTGGTCAGTTTCCTTGGAGGGTGGGGGCAGAGACCCGGAACAGAAGGAAAGCAAATCTTAGGGTAAGGTCACCAGCTAAAATAGAGTGCAAATCAACTCCCTCTGTGTAAGGATTAAGGCAAAAGGAACTCCTTTATCATGCCAGTCGGTAGTGGTGTTTGGGAAATTTGTTATCAGTCTAATCCTGATTTGCAAGAGCAGATAAACATTTGAGTTTCATTTTGGTGACTTTAGCTTCTCTTTTGACTTTTAACCTTGCCTGTTTAGATCAGTTAACAATGGCCTCTCTGTTCCCCTAACAAAACAAACCCCTGGCATTGTACACCTGCTGTGTATGTAGCTGAGGATGATTTTAAAAGAAGTTATCTATGTTCATTTGTTTACGTGTGTGTGTGTGTGTGTGTGTGTGTGTGTGTGTGTGTGTGTCCCCTCAGGAGCCAGAAGAGGACATCGGACCACCTAGAACTCATGACACACAGTGCTGGAAACTGAACTCTGGTCCTCTGGAAGAGAAGAAGGCTCTTAACTCTCAATCCTCCTGCCCTCCAGTTCCTGGGCTTAAAGGCATGCATCCTCACACTACCACACCCGTTTAATGCAATGCTAGGGACTGAACACAGGCCTTCATGTATGCTAGGTAAGAATTTTACCAACTAAACTACATCCCGAGCCTGGATCCTGTAACTTTCATTTAACATTAGAAATAACTCTTGGAAAAACAGATCTGAATAGTCAAACTTAATCAAACTGGAAAACCTCACAGCAGCTGCATGGTGACACATGCCTGGAGTCCAAGCTCTCAGCAGGTTGAGTAAGTTCATGGCAGCCTGGGCTACATATCGAGTTCCAGGCTAGACTGGGCTACACAGAAATCCTGTCTCTAATAAATGAATAACGTCATTTTGTTCTGGTAATGTTGCTCTGTAGTAAAACACTTGCCTAGCATTCTGGGAGCCCTGGATTCAATTTCCAGAATTAAAAAAACAAAAACAAAAAACTTTTAATTTATAAAAATCAGCACAAACATGTAGCAATTGAGAATACTTTTATTTTTGATTTGTAATAGGATCTCACTATGTAGACCAGGCTAGCCTTGAACTCATAGAGATCTACCAGCCTCTGTCTCCTAAGGGCTGGGATTAGAGGAAAGCTAAAAATGATAACAAATCTTGAAAAAAAGCAACTAACCAAAAACCATTGAACATCAGAAACTTGACTGGTACTCATTGACGACTAACTCCCTCTCTCTCTCTATTTTACTTCCTGTCTGAATAAATTTGACTATTTTAGTGGCTTTTGTATCAGTGGTTTCATTTGTGTTTTTAAGGGAAAACAGTGTGTGTGTTGCCCGGGATTGAGTCCAGTGCCTTGTGCACAGTGAACACATACTTTACCAGTGAGCACCTTCCTCTCATCCCTCTGGCCCTGAATGTCCGTGAGAAGCTTTAAGTTTGGTTTTAGAGATGGTTAAATCCAGTGTAAGAGTCAAAGTGATATGCACAGGAGAAGGGGCGGTGTCTGGGGAGGCATAGGCATGCTTAGTCAGGACCCTGACTGGAGGTGAAGCTGGGACAGACAGTGAGAAAGCCTAGGCTAAGACAGTGAGTGTCACAGAGTACTGGGCTGCAGGTGCGGGAGCTGGCAGGTAATGGATCTCAAAGTAAAGTGGGCATGAGAGAAACGTTTGTGTGGGAAATCTCTTTCCAAGTGGTCGGCCGTACATTGATTGGTTGAGTTCTTCCTTGTGTTTTATACAAAGGAGAATTGATAAAATGTGGTTTTTGTTTTTTTTTTGTCTTTTTACAAAATTTAAAAATTGATATCCATGAAAGTATTGAAATGAGACCCATTATTTTATATGTTAACTAAATAAGAATGAGACCTGGGATGGTAACACACACCTTTAATCCCAGGCAGAGGCAGGAGGATCTCTGTGAGTTCAAGGCCAGCCTGGTTTACATATCGAGTTCTAGGACAGCCAGGACCTTGTCTCAACAACCAAAAAGTTGAAGGTGAGCATTCCTAGGTTGGGTGGGTGGGGAATCACGTGTTTGCAGTAAAATCATGTGCTGTGTTTTGGTGTGGGGAAAGATGCTGGAATAGAAGTTGCATGGAAGACTATAAAGAGACTCTTTTGCCAAGACTGTTTTGTATTTTGTTTTATGAGACAGGGCCTTATGTAGCCCAGGTGAACATCACTGTGTTGTGGAATATTACTTTAACTATGTAAAGATGTGTTACACTTGTCTACGTTGTGAAACATTACTTCTATGTAAAGGTGCGTTACTATTTTTTTTAAGTTTTATTTACTTATGTATACAGTGTTCTGTCTGCATGTATGCCTGTAGGCCAGAAGAGGGCGCCAGATCTCATTACAGATGGTCGTGAGCCACTATGTGGTTGCTGGGAATTGAACTCAGGACCTCTGGAAGAGCAGCCAGTGCTCTTAACCTCTGAGCCATCTCTCCAGCCCATGTTAGATTTGTTAATAATGCTGCATTTGTTTAATTATGTGAAGATGTGCTGCTGTTTTACCTTGCCTGCCTAAGGCACCTGATTGGTCTAATAAAAAGCTGAATGGCTAATAGCCAGGCAGTAGAGGGATAGGCAGGACTGGCAGGCAGAGAGAATAAATAGGAGAAGGAATCTAGGCTTGAGAGAGAATGAACGAGGAAAGAATGAAGGAGAAATAAAGGGAGACACTCAGGCCAGCCAGCTAGACAGCTGCCAGCCAAACACGGAGTAGGACACACAGAATGAAAGGTAAAAAGCCCTGAACATAGATGAAGAGAAACAGGGACAAGCATAAGGCTGAGCATTCATAACTAATAAGTCTCCATGTCATGATTTGGGAGCTGGTTTGTGGCCTAAAAGAAAGCCTGATACATTGTTATATAGCCATGGATGATTGAACTCCCAAGACTCACCTGGTTATTCTCTCAACTGCCCAGCTGGCTTTCAAATGTTGCTCTTCAAGCTCTAGTTTACTTTCCCGCTCAGGCCTTCCTTAGCTAAACTAACTTGTAACTAGTGAGGGGCTGAGCTACACAGCAGCAGCAGACAGTAAAGTATCATAGTCTTTGTTATGTACCTGTGTATTGCAGTGTTTCCTCAAATAGATTGTAAGTATCGTAGGCGTCAGGAACGTCAGGGTGTTTTAGGTTCCTGGAATATCTAACCAAGCAGGAGGTACAGATCTGATATCTAACTTTGTTGAGATCATGTTAGGTGCCCAGAAGACCTCCACGTGTCTTCTGCTCAAAGGAAGAAGCGGGGTGGGGGGGGCACAGATGCTGGCTGGCCGTGCTAAACAGAGTCCATGGGTCACAGACCCTGTGAGAGCAGGCCAGGAGCCAACAGGGTCCCTAAACTAGAAGGAAAGTGGGGTGGCTGGCGAGGAAGCCAGGTTCCCCTAAGTGAGCAGCCACCCTCTCCTCCTAAGAAGGAAATGTTACTTTTTTTTTTTTTTTTTTTTTTTTTTTTGCCAGATGTCAACTACAAATTTGAGCAAACAAGTTATTTAAACTGAACATCCTGAAAATGGGCAAAGAAAGATATTACCCTTTCATTGGTTAAGTCTTTATTTAGGCCGGGCGGTGGTGGTGCACGCCTTTAATCCCAGCACTCAGGAGGCAGAGGCAGGTGCATCTCTGTGAGTTCGAGGCTAGCCTGGTCTACAGAGTGAGTTCCAGGACATCCAGGACTGTTACACAGAGAAAACCTGTCTTGAAAAAAAGAAAACAACCCCCTTCCCCCTCATAAAAAACCCAAAAAACAAAACTAAAGAGTATTAGTCTTCCCCTATTTACACTATTTATAACATAATTAACAATATGAGGTTGTTTTAGCAATTTTAGTCCTTTAAGAGTGGTGGTAGTGGTGTGTGTGTGTGTGTGTGTGTGTGTGTGTGTGTGCTTTTGTTCAGCTGGTGGAAAAAGGCATGGAAGACAGGTTAAAAAAAAACAACAACAACCAAAAAAACACTCTTTTGCAACTCAGAACTCAGTGTTCAGTATGAGTTCTGATAGACAAGCATGGAATAGGATAGGTAAGACAGCTCAAGGTGATGGTGTGGGTCACCTGCTCCCATGGTGGATCCTGTCGCTAGTGAGTAGTACCCATTGATCGCCTGTATGCATGAGCAGAGCGCACTCCTGTGAGACTGCATGACTGCCCACTCCTCATCTGAATTCTCATTCCTCATCTGCATACCATTCCGGACTTCACCATCGTCTTGGAAGGATCACTCATCAAAGGAATAGGTGTGTATCATAAAGGAACCCAGAACACATTGTTCTATAGCCATCCCTCCTGGAGTCCCGTCTTGCATATGGTGAATGTGTGTTGCTTTACTTACTGTGTGATGGTCCTTATTTGTGCCTTTATTTTAGAAACCATTTTGTATATTTGAAGAAAGAAAGAAAAAAAAAAATAAGCATGGAGCATTACTTGGCTTCGTTGGGAATGGGGACTCCGGGCATCCTTGGTGATTTTGAAGGACATATTAGGCAAGTTTGGTGAAGACCGCAGAAGACACAAAAACGATGGAAGACAGCCAAAGCAACAGCTGGCACATTTCAGTTAAGAAAGAAAACATGCCAACACTTTTGTTGACCCCAAGCGGGAGACCACCATGGGTGCTGGGCCACAGACCACAGGCCCTGTGGGATGAGGCTCTGGGTGGGCTGTGATAGACAAACTGCAGACATACACAGGACAAAGGCAGCAGCCGGCCACAAACATGGTGACTAGGGCAAGGCACACTGCTACAAATGCAGAACAGTCCTGGAAGGCAAGGGCGCTCGTCACAAGCATCTAAGGGTGGAGGAAAAAATACCGGGGTAAACCTTCAACTTACCCCAGCATGCTCAACTCATCTATCTAGACTAAAGTGTTACTTAATCCTTCTTCCTTTTTCCTTGTTTTTTGAGATAGGATCTCTGCAGCCTTGGCTAGCCTCTAACTCAAGGCAATCCTCCTGCCTCAGCTTCCCAAGTTCTATGATTATGGACATGAGCCACCACGCTGGGCTAATAAGGCTATTTCAGCTCCTCAGTGTTAGTCAGAATAGCAATATTCACATAAGTGTTTATTTCAAAAGCAGTAATGAAAAAGCTCCAGGTACTATTTATTTCAGGTAGGTGTTACTTTGCATACCTCACCCCATTCATTAAGCCAAAAAAGCTTCAAGAATTTCAAATTCACCAATTAGCTCAACCTGATGGACAAAGAAGGGGACAGCATGGTTCTCAGTGACATCTCTTGTACAGTACATGTGCTATCGTGTGAAGGCTTTCTCCCCATGTTTCCAAGAGCCTCTAGCTTCTCCAAGGTGGCTGGTTTAACATCCTGGTTCTAAGGGTCGGTGCTCTGTTGCTCGGTAGGTGGAGTCAAGTTTCCAGGTCCCGCTCTTGCAGGCCTCCATCAGCAATTTGTGGGGCTCAGGTGAGCTGAGCCATCTGAAGGTGGGGCAGCGTGCATAAGGAGGAACCCCACTCCAGCATCAACTGCCCTTAGGATTTACTGCCACCGAAGGTCGTTTTGTATAAGGGAGAGAGTCCTTGAAGACATCCTAAGTGGCTTCCTCTGGGAGTTTACCCCAGGAAGAAGCCATCTGGCCACTTGCCTTATATTACATTTCTAAAAGCTGCTCCATTTCCTCCAGGACTATTGTGAAGTCACTAGCTTGGTCCTTGCATAAGGTCTGCTGCTCCAGGAACTGGACCCTTTCCTCTTCTTTCAACTTCAACTTTGCCTTCAAGGCCTGCAAGGGAAGGCACTCCATAGGAAAACCCACAACAAAACCCTGGCCTCTCAGGAAGACGGCACCCGAACCAGAACATGACACGTGTGCTGCACAGAGGAAGACCACCAACACCAGACACCCCACCCTTGGGATTTATCTGTGCTGGTCTGGGGAATGTTTTCACTCCTGTATTTAAACTAGAGCAATGAAAACCTCCATGTCTCCTGCCCCATGGTTTATCTAGGCAATCTAAAGCCGTCCGGACCCAAGAATCTGGTTATTGTTAAGACAGGGTCTCACTATGTAGACCAGACTTCAAACTTAGAGATCCTCCTGCCTCTGTGGTAAAAGGCGTGTGTGTGTGTGTGTGTGTGTGTGTGTGTGTGTGTGTGTGTGTGTGCGTGTGCGTGCGCGTTGGATGCCCATGGAGAGGAGAAAAGGGCATCAGATCCCTAGAGCTGGAGTAACGGAGTGAGGAGCTGCAGGAAACAGAACCTGGGACCTCTGAAAAAGCGGCAAGCACTCTCAACTGCGGAGCCCTGGAATCTGGATGTCTTGCTCAGGTCTCTTGACATAAGCTTTCTAGCATGGATTTCACATAGTCTTAACTTTGAGCAGCCTACCGTGTGGGCCACAGGAGCTGTGGAGAGCCCCCCTCCCCACCATCCCTGGGAACATTTCTGAGTCCTCAGGCACACAAAAAGAAAAAACTGTGGAGGAAAAGCATCCAAAACAGAAACTGATTGAGGCCAGACTCCAGGAATTTAGTTAATAGTGACACACCAGTGTCGGTTTCTCACTGGTGACAAGGTGTGAGGACAGTGTGAGGTGTTATCCTTAGGGGAACTTGATTTCCTGTATTATCTGTGCAACTTTTCTATAAATCTAAAATAGTTTTTAAATAGTTTATTCAAACAAACGAATAGGAGCCAAGCATGGGGGCGGGTGAAACAGCTCAGGGGTAAACATGCTTGCCATCAGGCCTGAGGACCGCGTTTGAGCCCCATGAGCTGTGGCATGTATGGACCACATACATTCAGACATACATACACTCCCACACAACAAATAATATAAAGGCGGGGAACCGAGGTGTCTCAGCAGTTGAGTTCCCCTGTTCTTCCAGACAGCTGCAGTTGTTTTTAGCACCTAGGTCAATCGGCTCACAGTTGTCTATGACTCCAGCTCCAGTCCGGGGACTCTGAAGCCCTCATGTCTTCCACGGGTACAATATGTGACATACATTCACATCGACCCATACATGTAAATAAGTGTTAAAAATCAAAAATAATTTTAAAGAAGAGCCAGACATGGGGGCTCACACTCATAACCCAGCACTTAAGGGCTGAGGGAGGAAGATTGACCTGAGTTCAAGACCAATCTGGGATACACAGCAAGACTCTATCAAAAGAGAAGAAAAGAAAAGAGCCGGGCAGTGGTGGTGCACACCTTTAATCCCAGCATTTGGGAGGCAGAGGCAGGCGGATCTCTGTGAGTTCGAGGCTAGCCTGGTCTACAAAGTGAGTTCAAGGGCAGCCAAGGCTGTTACACAGAGAAACTTTGTTTCAAAACAAACAAACAAAAAAAGGAAGGGCAAATTAGAGAGATGGCTCAACAGTTAAATGTTCTTGCAGAGGACCCGGGTTCAGTTCCCAGGACCCAACGTGGCAGCTCACAACTGCCTGTAACTCCAGGTCCAGGGGATCCGGTGCCCTCTTCGGACCCCCGTGGGCACCTGTTTCTCAAACATACTGACACTTCGGCAAAATGAACTAACTAAAAAGAAAACTAGGAATAACTTTTCCCCACCTACAACTGCGGTATGACAGCATTGCCTTGGGGTGGGTCTGCCTTACCTGTAACTCCTCCATCTGCTTCTTGGCAGTTTCGTTGAAAACCTTCAGTTCATCTTGCAGAGTTTCTAGCAGCAGCTGAGAGGAGAGTAGAATACATAAAGAGTTGAGCCGGGTGTGGTGGTACAAGCCTTAATCCCACAACTGGGAGGCCGAGGCAGAGACAGAGGAAGATAGGTCTCAGTTCAAGGCCAGCCTAGTCTACACAGTGAGTTCCAGGATAGTATGGGCTATGTAGTGAGACCCTATTTCAAAAGTTAGGGGCAAGGGAGAGAGGGAGACAGACAAAGAGAGACAGAGAGTGAACCATCAAATGAATTAGATGGTGGCTACCATCCTTTCCATTCACGACAAGTACTGAGCACTGACTGAACATGCCAGGATCTCCACGGGTCGCCTTTGAGGAACCCAGCCCACCAATGAGCCCGATTCTGAATGGGCGCTGCTCTTACATAGTCTATACCACAGACTCCCTTCTCTAAAATCCCCTATGTCCTATTCAATGTCTCTTCATTTAACCAGGCACTTCCAACAGCCCAGACCCAAGAAGCTTTCTTACTGCAGGTTCCTTCCTTGAGAGATCAAACTTATCCACTACAATGTGCTCTGTGCTGCACGGACCTTAGGAGCCAATCACCTCAGACTCAGGGAAGCCAGAGGTGGCTTTCTCAGATGGCATGTGACAACTGATCGTCCGGGGGAAGAGACAAGTTTGGAAATCTTTATGCCCAAATAAACTACCTTCCTTAGGGAAGGAACCAAAAGGAAATTATGAATTCAAACAGGCTAGACCTAGGCTTTAGAGTTCTCAGCAAGAGAATAGAAGGGACATTTGATGAAGTGTGGAAGGTCTTTATACAAGTTCTCCCTATCAGAGGTTTTGAGTGTACACACATGTGCATGTGTGGTGTGTCTGAAGGGCTGGAGTCAACCTTAAATGTCATGCACACTAGGTAAGCACTCTACCACTGAGCTATGTCCCTAGATTCCTGTTATGTGGGTTTGTGTGTGTGTGTGTGTGTGTGTGGTGTATGTATGTATTCCTGTGGCATATGCACATATACGTGAAGTTCAAGTGTTTGTGGAGGCCAGAGACTGACATCAGATATCTTCTTTGCTTTCCACCTTTACAAATTATTTTTATTATCATTTATTATTATGTGTGTGCATGCCACAGAATGTATGTAGAGGTCATGAGACAACTCTATGGAGTGAGTTCTCTTCATCCACCTTTCCCTTCCGGAGCTCAAACTCAAATGGGCGATGTTTGCACAGCAGGACCTTAGTCCACTGAGCAGCCATCCTAAGTCATCTGAGCACAGCCTTCCGCTGTCCTCAACAGTTCTAAAACATCTATTTATCTAATACGTATGTGAGCACATGTGTGTGTGCACTATGGTATGTGTGGGGGGAATGGACGGCAACTTAGGGGAACTGGTTTTCTTCCTCCATCATGTGGGTTCTGGGGATCTGTCGGGCTCTTGAGGCTCATAGCAAACACCTTTACCTACTGAACCACCCTAACGGCTCTCCACTTTTAAAAAAAGATTTATTTATCTACATGTGGGGAGCGGGGATAATTCATACCACCATGGGGAGGTCAGAGGACAGACTGAAAGAGGCAGGTTCAGGGGCTGAACTTGGGTCATCGGGCTTGACAGTGCACACCTTTCCCTGCTAGCCTATCTCACAGGCCCGGCTCCACTTTGTTTTTTGGGACAGGGTCTCTGTGTAAAGCAGTTGGTGGGCTGGCAGGGCGATGAGACCAGAGCGCCACCTGTTTGCACTCCGCTACCAGCCAGCTTTCCCACGGGTGCTGGGACGCTGTGTGGCAGGCCCTTTCCTGACAGAGCCCTCTCCTCAGCCCCATTCTGTGTTTGAGTATGTCTTGGGTTCAGGGTCCCTCCTATCTACCTGTGAGGATAAAACAACCTTTCAAGTAAAACATGCTGTAAGTACACATTCCATTTCTCCTGTCTACTATCATGGACGACCTAAGCAAGCATCTTAAAATTTGCAGAGCACCAGCCCGACTCCATCTTAAGATTAAAAGCCATCTTGCTACAAGATCAAAGTAAGTTCATTCCTGCTTTGGGTAAAACTTGGTTTGACCAGGTCTTGATTCATTTTCTGGAATCTGACATGTCCACACCCTATACCCTGACCTCCACTGATAAGATGTTCTGCCCAATAATTTTGAAATGTTCAGCCAAGTTCCTAGTAACCAAAATTCTTCTGGGAATCCCCAGCCCTTGAAACCCCCTCGTCTGTTTTTCGGGCTATAACCCATTGTCTTCTATGTTCAGTGCTGTTTTCCCAAACCCTCCTTTAGAGAGACAGCCTTGTCTGACAGAAAAGAAAACCTGCTTAACTGGACCAAGGACTTTGGTGATGTATTTACTCTCCTTTGGTGGGAGCCTGCCCATCCACACCCTTGCCCTCACCATGGAGTCTGTGTGATCTGTGGCAGGTTCCCGCTGTGACGCCAGGGTCTCGTTGCCTAAAATGGATGGATACAACAAAGTCAGCCTCACGTGGGAACCACACCTTAACCAAAGGGGAAAGAGCCCTCCATGGACAGAACACGCATATTTCGGAGGGGTGCTTCTCAAATGCCTGTTCCTGGAAGCTCTCTCCTGACCATGTCACCCCCTCCTGCCCTCAGAGCTGTGTTTTCCCCAGAGCTGTCTCTCCAGAGGTGCAAATGGCCACAGTCTACTCTGTTCTGCTTCTCTCTGGAGAAACTTTCTCCAGAGGAAATGCATGTGTTACTTTTCATTTTGTTTACAATATACAAAACTACTTTAAAAATCTTTCAGGCCTTAAAAGTCATTATCTTTGGTTAACTGTGGTGGTCTGAATGAGAACGGCCCTCATGGGCTCATATATTTGGATGCTTAGTCACCAGACAGTGGCACTATTTGAGAAAGATTAGGAGGTGTGGCCTTGTTGGAAGAAGTGTGTCACTGGAGTGGGCTTTGAGGTTTCAAAAGCCCATGCCAGGCCCAGTCTCTCTCCTCTCTCTCCCTCTCCCTCTCTCTCTCTCTCTCTCTCTCTCTCTCCCTCTCTCTCTCTGCCTACAGATCACGACGTAGCTCTCAGCTACTGTTCCACTGCCACCATCCTTCCAACCATGATGGGGACTTAGTCTCTGAAACTGTAAGCAAGCCCCAATGAAATACTTCCTTTATAAAAAGACTTGCCTCAGCCACAGTGTCTCATCATAGCAATAGGACAGTGACTAAGACAGTATATGTACGCATACAGTAAAAATAGTGGGCTGGGCGTGGCATTCCCCGCCTTTCAACTCCAGCACCCAGGAGGCTGAGGCAGGAAGATTCAGTGTTCAAAGTCTGCCTGGCTTACCTAGTAAGGCCTTGTCTCAAAGGCTTTGCTTCCCCCTAAAAACCTTTTCTAGTACCAGGGGATTCAATACCTTCTTCTGGACTCTGAGGGCACCAGGTCTGCATGGGGTGTACGTATGTATACATGTAGGCAAAACAATCATATACATAAAATAAAATCTTAAAGAAAGAAAAACATGGCTGGGCGGTGGTGGCGCACACCTTTAATCCCAGCATTTGGGAGGCAGAAGCAGGTGATCTCTGTGAGTTCAAGGCCAGCTTGGGTTACAAATCAAGTTCCAGAACAGCCAGGGCTATTCCGCAGAAAAACATTGTTATGAAAAACAAACAAAAAGAAAGAAAGGAAGGAAGGAAGGAAGGAAGGAGGAAGGAAGGAAGGAAGGAAGGAAGGAAGGAAGGAAAGAAGGAAGGAAAAGAAAGAAAAGAAGAAAAACAAAAAATTCCCCCAAATGTCCTACACCCCCAAACAGCTCCTAAAACTGGGTCCGGGAGTGTCAGGCAGAAATGGACATTTCCTAAGAACATCAGGAAACACTCAAAAATCTTTAGGGCCTGGCTAAGCACCTCCTTACCCCACAGGGCAAAGACCCCATGCTGCCAAAGTCGCCCCGGGAAGGGCACCCGTAGTGTGTGCCGCCTCTCACCTGGGTTGAGGCCTTTGCTTTCTAGAATTGCTAAGCAGTTATCCTGAAACTTCTCCAGGAGCTCCACCTTCTGGGTCAGGTCCTTCAGCTCTCCCTACGGAGCGGCAACAGACAAATCAGAGCCGGCCTGAGTGGGAGGACTTCCTCGCTTGCACTCTGGGTGAGCCACAGCAGGAGCCGGCTTTGTTCCCACCTAGCAGGAGTCCACCTGGTCGTCCAGGGGCCGCTGATGAGTCAGGCCTCGGTGGGCTTCTTACCTGAGTCTCCATCAACTTCTGGTGCAGCTGCTTGTTGACGGTCTCCAGGAGTTGGTTCTTATCCTTCCATTCCTCCTCCGGTTTCAGCTTATTCAACGGTTTGTAGCTAAGATAAAAGTTGTAATATGATGGGGTGGAGGGTTTAGGAGTACCTGCTACTGAGTTATTCAAATGGGTTCCCGTCCTGGCTTCCTGACAGTGGCCTGTAACCTGAAGTTCTGTTTCCTCATGTCTAGAATTAAGACAATACCTCCCTTTCATAACATTACTGTAAGACTGAGAATCCATGGACGATGCTTAACATCTGCTGGCCCGTGGCAAACGTAATCAACAGCTGTCATCCTTAATATTAAATCTTCACTTTGAAGGTCCTGAGTTTTCAAAAAACGTGTGTGTGTGTGTGTGTGTGTGTGTGTGTGTGTGTGTGTGTGTCTGATTTTTAAATAGTGTTTCCCCTATGTCTTATTCAAGGTTTCTATTGCTGTGATGAAACACCATGACCAAAAGCAGTTTGGGGAGGAGAGGGTTTTTTGGGCTTATACTTCCACATCCATAGTTCATCAATGAAGGAAGTCAGGACAGGAACTCAAACAGGGCAGGATCCTGGAGGCAGGAGCCGACGCCGAGGCCATGGAGGGGTGTTGCTTACATGGCTTGCTCTGCCTGCTTCCTTATAGAACCCAGGACCTCCACCAGACCAGGGACAGTCCTGCTCACAGTGGGCTGGGCCCTCCTCCATTGATCACTAGTTAAGAAAATGCCCTACAGGTTTGTCTGCAGCCCGATCTTACAGAGGCATTTTTTCAGTTGAGGCTCCCTCCTCCAGGACTACCTTGAGTTGGTGATGTAAAACTAGCCAGCACACCCCATAACCTGGTTGGCCAGGAATGTAGCCCAGGATGGCTTCGAACTTGTGGCAACCCTGCCTCAGTTTTCTAAGTACTTCTATTATACATCTAGCAAGAAGCTGTTTTTCGGGGAGGGGTGCTGCAGGATATTTGACCACACTGTGAACCCTGAGACTTTGTTATTTACTGGAAAAACCTCTTTCTAGTTGTGGTATGGCTCAGCCTAGCACACACCTTTAATCCAAGAGCTTTCTGCTTAGATACTGTAAACAGGACTAAATCAAGTCAACCATAGGTCAAGAGCAAGCAACCAGCTGACAGGAAGTGAACATAGGATTATTAGGAAAAAAACAGAGTAAGAGGGAGTCAGGAGGATGGATAGAAAGATGCACAGGAAGTAGAAGGGGAGGACATTGAGTTTAAGTTTTTGTTTGAGATGGAGTTGGAGAAGAGGGATCTTTTTGGGAAGGCAGAGGAAGAGGAAGGTCAGCCGGGTGTTTGTTTTCTCTGCCTCTCTGAGCTAGCAGGCTTTCACTCCAGCATCTGGCCCCCAAGTCTTTATTGGTAAAATCGAACAATTGAGATTTTAATAAAAACAACAGAGGCGGACTGTAGAGATGGTTCAGTGGTTAAGATGGTTCTTCCAGAAGACTCAAGTTCAATTTCTAGCACCCACATCAGGTAGTTCACGACTGCCTATGATTCCAGCTCCAGAGGGGATCTGACACTCTCCAGACAACCGCATTTGCATGCAAATATATATATATGTATATTTAAAAAGTTAGAAAAAGTAATTTTTTTTTCCCCCGGAGCTGAGGACCAAACCCAGGGCCTTGTGCTTGCTAGGCAAGGGCTCTACCACTGAGCTAAACTCCAACCCCAAAAGTAATTTTTTAAAAAGAAACTTTTGGGTTTCCTGTCAAGACCACTGATCAAGACGATGATCCTTGCCCTAATGCTGGTTCTTACACCTCGCTGTGTCTTACCCCCCAAATTCCACTTGGGCATATGGCATGGCACCCAGCCTTAAAAACATCCAGCAAGCCAAGCCCAATGTGCCTGTTCTCTGCATCCACACCCGTGTCTCCGCCCTCGCAGCCCACCCCAGCCTCACCTCTTCTTCATGTTCTTCCTGCTGGCAGTCTCTGCAGCTCTCACCTGCCTAGGAAGTGGAATCAAAGCTGATCAGAACCACAGTGCTGGGTGCTAGCAATCAGGTGCAACGGGGGGATTGGCTTCACTGCTGTTTTGAAACAGGGTTAGGACTCCCAATCCTCCTGTCTCCGCCTCTCCAGTTCTGGGATTACAGGTGTATGCTACCATACCCGGCTTACGAGATTTGAGTTTGGAAGGAAAGAACCCGAGTACATCCAAGCACCCAGGCTGAGGGCCCGAGGGCCCATTCACACTGTGGCATTTAGGATCCGTGCACAGCCAGGTGCTGCAGCTGGTGCAGTGAGAGCAGTGTGGCAGAGGGAAGTCTGGCTTTCTCAGAATCCTTACTGCGTCTCTTCGGAAAGATCAACGGAGGATCCTCACCAACAGTCCAGGAGCCCCATTTTGTTTGTATGAGGCAAACACTCCCATATTGTATTTTTTTTTCTTTTAGATTTCTTTTTTTTTGAGGGAGTGTTTTGAGACAGAGTCTCATTATGTCGCTCTGGCTGTCCTGGAACTCACTATGTAGACCAGGCTGGTCTCAAACTCATAGAGATCTGACTGCCTTTGCCTTCCAAGGGCTGGGATTATGGTGTATACCATTACACCTGGCTTTAGTTTTTTAATTTATTTTTATTTACTTATTTTTTGTGTACAGGTATACATGTGCATCAAATATGTGCCTGGTATCAACGGAAGTCAGAAGAGGATGCTGGATCCCCTAGAACTGGGTTAGGGGTGGTTGTGAGCCACCATGTGGGTGCTGGGAACCAAACCAGGGTCCTCTACACGAGCAATGAGTGCTGAGCCATCTCCTCTGGCTCCGTTCTTAAACTTCAGGTGCTCAGCAATTTCTAGGAAGATTAATCTCCCCCGTCCCTCCTCCTCTCTGCTGGAGAGTCAACCCAGGCCCTTGAACATACAAGGCAAGCACTCTGGCACTGAGCTCCACCCACTAGCTCTAGCAAGATGTTCTGTCCAGATGCCAACGATCTGCTCTTACCCATTCTCTCGTCTTGCTTTGGTGGCCTTTGTAACATCAGGATCTGAACCTCCTGGATGAAGATGTCTAAACACATCAGCTTCCTTGGACTTAACAGGTAGCTTAGAAGCAGCTCGAGTTTGTGCATCTGAAAGGGAAGACAAGAGTGAACCACAGCATCAGGCCTCAGCAGCGGCCTCCCTATGCCACACAGAGCCTCCTTACCAGTATCATAAGCCCTTATTTTCATACTGTCCAGGTTCAGTATAGGAACAGAAGTTGTTTCCCAAAAAAACAAACAAACAAACAAACAAACAAAACAAAACACTACACTAACTGGCTTTAGAAACTAAGATTCTTTTCTATTTTTTGATGATACAGTTCTTACTCTCTATCTCTGAGTGGCCTTGAACTCGACATGTAGAGACTGTTCCTGACTTACAGTGATACTCGTGACTCTGCCTCCAAATGCTAGCATTGCAGGTGTGCACCAGCACACAGCTTCAAAATTCATTACAAGTGATTGCTCAGTGTACCCGACGACACATCACACTGACAGGCTAGAGGACCGTGAACCCCGAGGTCTATACAAGCAAAGAGCTGGAGGCAAGGCCGAGCTAGCGGGAGAACCCGGCTGGAACTGACCATCTCGAGGCTCCCACACCCACGCTCCCCAGACAACATCTAGCTGCTTTCTCTTAAGTGTTGCTTACTTTCACCCAAATGTCTTCCCAACAACATGGAGACATCTTTATGTCCTGGTGCCTAGTAAAGATCTGGCATAAGACCACAGTTCAAGAACCAACAACTGGAATAGATGAACAGATCAGCTATACAGCTTAAGTGCCCTGTTCCTGTGAACGATATCCTCTCCTCTTCCCTATGCCAGGCTCTTGCCCTTCTGCCATGCTTTTACTTTGTTGGGCCCTTAGTAAAGTTAAGAGGTTCCTATTTGATGTTCCTGCTGATCTCCTTACTGGGCCAGGCTGGGGACTCATCCATCCCCACCATACACGTCATTTAGCACACAGGTCACACTAGCATTTACATGCCACAGCACCTGTCATGCCCAGCCCCAAGCTTTTCTATTTCTTTCCAGCTCAGGGTTTTCTAGATGATACTAACGACTCTGTTCACTGTAAAATGGCTCCTTTAAGCTGGATCTAGGTTAAAAGCCACACTAATTAAATAATTAAGTTGAAGAAATGAGGTATAAAGTGCTGGATCATATTGTATTTAATAAAAATTTTATTCAAATAACTTGCTGCACAATAATTTGAAGTAAATATATAATTCCTCAGGCTAACACATTTTGTTTATAGGTACAATTTACAGGGCACCAGAACTCTAGTTTCAATATTCATAACACTATGCAAATATTAAACAGGTTCTTCGGAGGTCCCTTTCAGAAAAGAAGTTACTTTGTGCCACTATCTCGTCTTATCTCAAGCAGTAGTAAGTTAAACACAATAATATATCTAGTCCATGTAAAAGAGTTCACAGGAAATTGAAAAAAAATTCATGAATTGTAATCAGCTCCAACAACCTGTTTCTGCTGAGCCCTGAGGACTGCACTGTAGGAAAAAAAGTCAGTAGAATTTACCAAAGGTTGTCTCCTAGAAAGGAGGCACCAAGGACAATTAGACGGCCGATGTAAAGAAGAACATTTGTCAAACTTGTTTATTCAAACTCCTCTCCCAAAGGTCTTGCTGTATGGCCCTCACCTGCTGGGAGGGTAAGTGTGCACCAAACCCAGTTTCAATTTCTAGCTTTCTATTTCTCCTCTGTAGGTGAAGACGGCCTGAAATCCTTAGAACTGTTGCAGTACATGTGATCGTGAAGCTGGGACAGCTCTTACAGGTGGAGAGATGAGAACTTGGGGTTTGGCTAGGAAGGCTGGTCACTGCCAGCTACCCAAGGACACTGTGAGAGAGGGGGGCAAGGCCGCAGAGGTCTGTGAGTCCTGGCTCTGAGCAGTGTGCCTCTGCTGATAAGGAGGTTTTGAGGAAAACAGGGCAGAGAGAATCACCCTTTAAACCTGGCAGAAAAGCCTACTTTACTTCAGAGACCAATCCTGCCTGCCACTGCGCTTCAACCAGCTGCACGGAATTATCTGGAAAGAGATGGTAAAGGCTGCTCTGAAATCCCTCACAACAGCTGCGGGGTGCCAGGGCCATCTTCTACGCTATGATCTTTACATTAGGCAGCACAACCACTACAGACCCCACCAGACGACTTTCAACCACAAGAAAATCAACACAGACCAAGACGGAACGCAACTACAAATTGTGATCAGTCATGCCTGCCTCCTTTCAAGGCTGTCAGGAACTCTGGCTAGGACGGGTTCTCTCTCGCTCTACTCAACACATAGCGACAGCGTGCTCAGGAGAGCCACTGTGCACCTGTGAATGTGAACAAGGGATCCTGGTGCTTTTTCCCACTCTCCTACTCCTCAAATGAGTCTCTTCTCTGACAGCAAACCCACACCTGCAAGACAACCAACCCTAACCTGCAAATAAAAAGGATAATTGCTTAAAAAGCAGTTTCTAGGGCTGAAGAGATGGCTCAGCAGTTAAAAGGGAGAACTACTCTTCCAAGAGGGCTGGAGTTTGATTCCATGACCCATATCAGGTGGCTCACAACTTGTCTTTAACTCCAGCTCCGGGGAATCAAGACCCTGACCTCCCTTGGGCACCTTATATGCACATGCACACGCGCGCGCGCGCGCGCACACACACACACACACACACACACACACACACACTTTAAAAAACAATGTCTTTAAAACAGAGTTCTAGAGAGGCAGGGGCAGTGAGCCTGCAATCTGAGCATGCAGGACTTGCAGTAGGAAGATCGCGGCAAGTTAACGTTAGCAGGGCTCCATAGTGAAAACCTAGCTTTAAAAAGGGAGAGATGGCTCAGAACTTAGGAGCGCTTAACTATTCTTCCAGAGGTCCTGAGTTCAATTCCCAGCACCCATATGGTGGCTCACAACCATCTATAATGAGATCTGGTGCCCTCTGCTGGCCTGCAGGCATACATGCAGGCAGAACACTGTATACATAGTAAACAAATAAGTTTTAAAAAAATAATAATAATTTAAAATAATATAGCCGGGCGGTGGTGCACACCTTTAATCCCAGCACTCAGGAGGCAGAGCCAGGCGGATCTCTATGAGTTCGAGGCCAGCCTGGGCTACCAAGTGAGTTCCAGAAAAGGCGCAAAGCTACACAGAGAAACCCTGTCTCGGGGGGAAAAAAAAAAAAAAAGGAATAAAAAGAAAAGTGGGCCGGGCGGTGGTGGCGCACGCCTTTAATCCCAGCACTTGGGAGGCAGAGGCAGGCGGATCTCTGTGAGTTTGAGGCCAGCCTGGTCTCCAAAGTGAGTTCCAGGAAAGGCGCAAAGCTACACAGAGAAACCCTGTCTCGAAAAAAACAAAACAAAACAAAAACAACAACAACAACAACAAAAGAAAAGTGAGGCCAGGCACTGGGCATGGTGGCACATACCTTTAATTCCAGCACCCGGAGGCAGAGGCGGTGTCTCCGTGAGTTCGAGGCCAGCCTACATAACGACTTCCCCCACCATCACTACATCATACAAAAAAGCTATTCCTAAACCACAACCAACAATTTGGATCGAACAGGAAAACGCAGAAGGGGGTGGGGTCAGGGATAGGAACAGGAACTCTTTCTCAAATTTGTTCGTCATAAGCGTATACAGCCTGGTTTGGGGTGAGGCACAGGCAGGCGTCAGAGCTAACCGAACGCCGCCCGAACATACACAGATTTCGATCCTCTACTCCTAGCATAGGACACGGAGCCGGGGCCGGTGGCGGTGTGAATACTCACCTGCCGGCAGGCCGCCGATCTGCATCGAGTGGGGCTGCGCGTCGCACACCGTCTTAGCACTGGCCATCGTGACCGGGTGGCTCGGCTGGACCCTTGAAGATGCAATGGATTATTAGCCGCGCCGGGGCCCCGCCACGCCAGCCAGCCCGTCCGCCCGCACGCAACCCAGCCCCGGGTCTGTATAGCCGAACCCCGGCGCCAGCTCCTCCTGCTCGCAGTCCTCTTCGTTTCCTTTCAAAAGATGCTCCGCATCAACCGCCCAGCCCCCGGCAGAGCCTGCCGCCACGCTTTCAAAAGGAAACATCCGGGGGCTGGGCGGGAGGGGGCGTGGCTCCGAGTCTGTAGGCCGCCCTGTTGTACGGAAGACTGTCTCCTGCACCACGGCCTCGGGAGCCGCCATGCTGTACGGAAGGTTCCAGACGCGCTGCCCGAACCCGCGGGTCACCACGCGGCCAGGGACGCACTCAGCCGGCTTGAATGGGGCTAGGGAGCCACTGTGTCACATTCCTGGCTGAAGGCGGAAACGTGAACTCTCTTAGCGTCCAAGTCACAATCCTCTTTATTTGTTTTTGATTGTTAAGGATCCTGCCAGGAGTACAGGTGACCTGAATAAAAACTACGGGATAGTGGGTGAAGAATGACGGAACCTACTTGAAGGACACCAGTGGGCTGAAATACATAACAAACCCACATCCAGATTTAATTAGAAATTAAAGTTACTCATACAAAACAAAGCGGAGTTCTCAGTCATTTTATTAAAAACATGGAGCAGCAGCCATGTATACTAAGAGGGTAGATGGGTTGGGGAGCAAATATCAGGACTAACTTTAGTTCCAACGTCTTGGAGTTTACAGTCTAGGAAAGACACTAAACAGATAATTGCAAAAACATATTTACCATCCATGGTAAGACAATGAAGGAAAACCACAAAATGCTATGAGAGAGAACAGCCAGGAATTGTTTAAAATTGGGGAAAACAGTTTAAATTGGGAAGATTGAGGCCCTGGTGGTTCACAGCTGTAATTACAGCACTCAGGAGGCTGCTGCTGGGGAACTGTTCTGTTTTCAAGGTCAGCCTGGGCTACATGGTGAATTCCAGGCCAGTCGGAGCTACAGCACAGTAAAATCTTGTCTAAATAAAGATTTAGTGTAGGTGGACTTTTCTGTTCCTACAGCCACTCCCCACAGAGACTTAACATTAATTATAAATGCTTGGCTGTTAGCTTAGGCTTGCTTTTTTAACTAGCTCTTATAACTTAAATCAACCCATTTCTATTCATCTATTTGCTGCCTGAGGATCGTTTCGAGACTCTGACCTTCTTCCCAGCATCATCCTAGTCTGGATCTCCTGCCCAATCAGCTCTTTATTAACCAATGAGAGTAATACATATTTACAGTGTACAAAGATTGCTCCACAGCAATTTAGGTGTGTTTGATTTGGGAAAGGCGAGAGTTAGTTAATCTCATGAACACTGAGAAGGGCAAAGCTCTAAGGTAGAAATGAGTTTTTCTCTTAATGGAACTGAGAGATAGGAGAAATGTACAGATAAAACTGGGGGATAAGAATTAAAGTGGGCCGGGAGGTGGTGGTGCACTCTGAAGATGTGTCTTTACGAAGGTGCCTTCTGATTGGTTTAATAAAGAGCTAAACGGCCGATAGCTGGGCAGGAAGTATAGATGAGACTTCCAGGCTCAGAGAGGACTCTGGGAAGAAGAAAGGCAGACTGAGTTGGACACACAGAATGGGAGAGAGGTAAAAGCCACATGGTAGAATGTAGATGAATAAAAATATGGGTTAATTTGAGTTATCAGAGCTAGTTAGGAACAAGCCTATGCTATAGGCCAAGCTTCCATAATTAATAATAACTCTCTGTGTCATTATTTGGGATTGGTGGTGGAAAAGAAAGTGTCTACACCACACAACAGTGCTGCTGAGGGGTTTCTTTTGCTTTTGAGGTCTGGCTTCATATAGCCCAGGCTGGACTTGAACACCTGATCCTCTGTTGTATGATATTTTGTTTGTGTTCTGACAAATAAAGCTTGCCTGGACATCAGAGGGCAGAGCTAGCCCCTAGATAACCATAGAAGCCAGGTCAGGGTGGCTCACACCTTTAATCCCAGCACTTGGGAGGAGAAAGCAGGAAGTTCAGGAGTTTAAGGCCACCCTGGGCTACACGAGATTGAACCAGTCTAAAAGAGAAACAAAGCCAGTCGGTGGTGGCACATGCCTTTAATCCCAGCACTCGGGACAGGAATAGAAGGTGGGTAGGGACAGGATTGCCCCCATTTAGTCTGAGGATTTGTAGAGACAGGATCCCCCCATTTGGTCTGAGATTTCAGAGAGGTAAGAAGTCACCCTCGCCGGGCGGTGGTGGCGCACACCTTTAATCCCAGCACTCGGGAGGCAGAGCCAGGCGGATCTCTGTGAGTTCGAGGCCGGCCTGGGCTACCAAGTGAGTTCCAGGAAAGGCGCAAAGCTACACAGAGAAACCCTGTCTCGAAAAACCACAAAAAAAAAAAAAAAAAAAAAAAAAAAAGAAGTCACCCTAGATATCTGACTCTGGGTTTTTATTGTTAAGACTACACTCCTCCTGCCTCTACTGCCCAAGTACTGGTATTACAAACATGTGTCACCATGCCTGGCCCAAAATAAATTTAAAAAATGATAAACTACAGAGTGTGGTGACTCATGTCCATAATTATAGCACTTGAGAGGTGAAGGCCAGAGGGTTACTTCATGTTCAAGGTCAGTGTTGGCAGCATAATGAATTCTAGGCCAGTGTCTTAGGATTTTTTTTTAAAACTTATTTATTATTCTTTTATATACATTAGTGTTTTGCCTGTATGTATGTCTGTGTGAGGGTGTCAGATCTTGGAGTTACAGACAGTTGTTAGCTGCCATGTGGGTGCTGGGAATTGAACTCAGGACTTCTGGAAGAGCAGTCAATGCTCTTAACTGCTGAGCCATCTCTCCAACCCATGTCTTAGGATTTCTACTGCTGTGATGAAATACCATGACCAAAGGCAACTGGGGGGTAAAATGATTTATTTCAGCCACACTTCCATATCACAGTTCATCATTGAAGGTGGTCTGTTGTGGAATATTTGTACACTGTGTGAAGATGTATTGCTGTGATTGGTGTAATAAAAAGCTGAACAGCCATTGGCTAGGCAGGAGGTATAGGCGGGATTTCCTGGGAGAGAAAGGAAGAGAAGGGGGGATCTAGGCACGCAGGAGATGCCAGGAGACACAGAGAAGAAACAGGAGGTACAAGATGTGAGAGAAGTAACACCACAGCAGTCAGAGCAGGAGCTCAAGGTAGGGTAGGAACCTAGATACAGAGGCCATGGAGGAGTGCTGCATACTGGTGTGCACCTCTAGGCTTGCTCAGCTGTAGATGGATTTTCCTTTGGGCTGCCAACTCAAAAAACAACACGGAGACTTCTTATTAATTATGGAAGCTCAGCCTATAGCTTAGGCTTGTCCCACTAGCTCTTACAACCTAAATTAATCCATTAATATTAATCTACATTTTGTCTTATGGCGTTTTACCCACACCTCAATTCATCTCTCCTTCTTTTCTCTGCCTGGAAGTCCTACCTAACCTCTTCCTGCCTAGCTATTGGTCATTCAGCTCTTTATTAAACCAATCAGAAGGCGCCTTGGCAAAGACACATCTTCACAGTGTACAAAAAGATTATTCCACAGCACTCAGCCTGCTTTCTTACAATACCCAGGACCACCAGTCCATAAGTGACCCCACCCACAATGGGCTGGGCACCCCCCCATCCATCACTAATTAGGAAAATGCTCTACAGACTTGCCTACAGCCTGATGTTATGGAGGCAGTTTCTCAGTTGAGGTTCCCTCCTCTCAGGTGACTCTAGCTTGTGTCAAACTGACATAAAACTAGACTGCACAGCTAGACAGGATGAGTCCTTGTCTTGAAAAATAATTTTAAAGACCAGTGAGACGGCTCAGCGAGTAAAGACACCTGTCTGCAAGCCTGACAACTTGAATTCAACGCCCTGGACCCACATTGCGGAGAATAACTGCCATGCCCTCTTCCCCCACACAAGTGCTGTGGCGCATGAGTGAACCCCCAAACCATAAATAAACAAATGTTAAACATTATTCTTTTTTTTTTTTTTTTAAGATTGATTTATTTATTATGTATACAGCATGTATGACTGCAGGCCAGAAGAGGGCACCAGATCTCATTACAGGTGGTTGTGAGCCACCATGTGGTTGCTGGGAATTGAACTCAGGACCTCTGGAAGAGCAGCCAGTGCTCTTAACCTCTGAGCCATCTCTCCAGCCCTAAACATTATTCTTAAAAGGACCCTCTGGCTTCTTTTTAGTTGATGGCTCATTTTTTTGTTTGATTAAGACAAGGTCTCTCACTGCTATGCAGCACTGGCTGGTTTGGAACTTACCATCTAGACCAGGATGGCCTTAAACTTAGAGAGATCCACCTGCCTCTGCCTCCTAACAGCTAGAACTAAAGGTATGTGCCATCATTTCTGGCTCTTGTCTTTGGGTTTTTGTTATTATTTATTTGGTTTGGGTTTTGCCCACAATTTTAGATAATTGTAAGGGACATAATTTCAGTGTAGTACAGATTTTGTATGGTTCTATGCATTCACATATTTTTCTTGGTGTTCTGTCTGTATACTTTGTTATTGTGTCCTCATGGGTGGGGGCTAGAATCCAGAACTTTGATTATGCCAGGCAAGTGTTCTACCTTTAAACTACATCCTCAGCCCCTATTGCCATTTGTACAGATACACACGCACACGCACACACACACACACACACACACACACTGCAATTTCTAAACTGTTGATTTCATCCACTGATTTTTTTCCAATCTCAAACATCTTAGTTTTCACAGCCACCAGTTCAAGGTGGATATTTTTATACACTCCAAATCTCTGCTTACAACATATGGAAGAGAGCTGTAATAACCACTTGTCTTGGTCTAATTATCACTTACATGTCAATTTGGGCTTCATTTCTATTGATTTTTCCCTCGGGATGGGTCATTTTTGTCTTGTTGGTAATTGTTTTTCTAGAGACTCCAGACATTGTGAATTTTGTGTTTTGTGGGGCTGGTTATTTTTGGATTTATATAAATATTCTTGAGCTTTTCTGGGATGCATTTAGTTGCTTAATGAGAGTTTTCTCTCTCCTAGTCTGTTTTAAGATTTGATAGCATAGAATTGAGGGTATAGCTCAGTGGTAGAGTGTGTGCTTAGAATGTGTGAGGTTGAGGGCTGGAGAGACGGCTCCGCTGTTAATAGAGCATTTGACTCTTCTAGAAGACCCAAGCTCCTAGCACCAATATGGGGAGGCTTACAGCTGCCTGTAACCCCAGCTCCAAGAGATCTGATATGCTCCCCTGGACCAGGGGTCCTCACATAGATGTGCACATATTTACATACAAACACATATAGACACACAGACAGACAGACATAGAATTTAAAAGATAATAAAATAAATAAAACAACATCAGCAAAAAAGAATGTATAAAGTCTTGTATTCAGCCCCCAAACACCAAAACAGAGAGGAAGGGCTGCGTGAGGTGGGGAGGCCTTTAATCCCAGCACTGGGAAGGCTGGGGCAGGTGGGTCTCTTATGAATTTGAGGCCAGCCTGTTCTACATAGCAACTTCCAGGCCAGTCAAGGCTACATAGTGAGACTCTCGGGTGAATAGAGAGAGAGATGTAAGAGTTAGGTGGAACTGAGCCGTGTGTAAGCCAGGCCTAAGGACCCTTCCCCACAGCCGAGGGAGTTTTCCATCTGGCTGGTGGGAACAGACACCGCTCAGGTCTTATGTGAGTAGTAGCATCTTCATTATTTTTGGTGGATTTTTCCTTGGATTTGAATAGTTTCCTCCGTCTTAGATGAGGGTCTGTGGCTGGCTGAACACTCCAGAAGCTGGAGGATGATGTTTTTTGAGGCCCCAGAATTCTCTCTTTGTACACTCCAGTATTGTGTTCTGAGCACTACCCACTTGGCTCCCCAAACTCTGAACTGGCACCCAAGGCTCCACAGTCCTTGCGGCTTTGTCCCAGCTCCCCCTCCCTGTTGCACCCCTGGAATCTCAGCAGTAAACTGGGGTGCTCCTGGGCCTGGCCTTCCTTGTTTCTTATCTGTCAGGGATCACTGGTCTTTGTGGTCTGATGTCCAGGGTTGTGAATTCCACCATTTCCTGGCTTTTGCTTTTTTTGTTGAAAAGGAAAGTTTGTTAAATCTTATTTGTTTGTTTGTGTTTGTTTATTTTTGAGACAGGGTTTCATTATGTAACCCTGGCTAGCCTGAACTGCTCTGCAGACCAGGCTGACCTTGAATGCATGAAGAGCCACCTGCTAATCTGCCTGCCTCTGCCTCCCTAGTTCTGGGACTAAGGGTATGACCCACCACGTCTGGCTTGGTTTTATTTTATTTTTAAATATTTTTTTTTCTGTGTATGAGTGTTTGCATGTATGTTTGTGCATCATGTGCATGCCTGGCACCTACAGAGGTCAGAAGAAGGCACTGGATTCCCTGGAACTGTAGTTACAGATATATAGGCAGACTGCCAGTTCCCAAATAACCAATACGGAGACTCAATGTTAATTATAAATGCTTGGCTAATAACTCAGGCTTGTCACTAACCCAACTCTTAGATTTTAAATTAAGCCATATTTCTTTCTTTCTTTCTTTCTTTCTTTTTTTTTTTTTTTTTTTTTTTTTTGGTTTTTCGAGACAGGGTTTCTCTGTGTAGCTTTGCGTCTTTTCCTGGAACTCACTTGGTAGTCCAGGCTGGCCTCGAACTCACAGAGATCCGCCTGCCTCTGCCTCCCGAGTGCTGGGATTAAAGGCGTGCGCCACCACCGCCTGGCTAAGCCATATTTCTTATCTACCCTCTGCCATGTGGCAGTACCTTCTTTCAACATGGCATGTTCATCTTGCCTTCCTCTGCCTCTGCCTGTCGACTCTTCTCACTGTGTCCTTCTTCTTCCCAGCATTCTCTCTGCCCTGAAAATTCTGCCTAGCCATCGGCCAGTCAGCTTTTTATTAACAATGAGGGCAACACATATTTACAGTGTACAAATATTGTTCCACAGTACAGATGGCTATGAGCTGCCATGCTGGGAACTAACTTGGGTTAGTTTGGAAGAGCAGCAAGCAGCTCTTAACCACTGAACCATCTCTCTAGACCCACTGATTTTTTTTTTTTTATAGCACTGGGAACCAAACTCAGAGCCCTGCACATGCTAGATGTATCAGAACTTTAAATATGTTCTTGCTTAAATTATGGAGCAGACTGAGATGATTCTATTTGGAGAATAAATGATCACCATATGCTTTCTTTACAAGCCACCATCCCCCACCCCCGTTGCTGAGGATAGAACCTGAGGCCTCACATACACATCAGGCAGATGCTCTATTACTAACCTACATCCCTTGTTGTTTTGAGACAAAGTCTTGCTAGATAGCCCAGCCTGGTATTAAACTTACGGTCCTCATGTCTGAGATGGCAGGCATGTACTACCATGCCTGACCCAATTCTCCTTTTCTAATCTATTAGCCAAATGAAACTAATTTTCCATAAGAAAGATTTTATTTTCCTATTCAGATAATTGTGGCTAATACATACCCTCTAACCTTACTTCTAAAGATTTGTTTTTATTATTTTTAATTATGTGGCTGTATGGGTATTTAGTATGGGAGTGCAGGTGCCTGCTGAGGCCAGAGATGTTGGATTCCCCTGGAATTACAGGTTATCGTCAGTGCTCAATTTCCCAGAACTCGAGTCCTCTGGAAGAGTAGTGTGACACTCTTAACTGGTAAAGACATCTCTCCAGCCTGGATTATTTTGAAGGTGTGCTGAGGGTTTGAACCTAGGGCGACACACATGCTAGGCAGGCACTTTTCCACTGAGCTATCCCTGAGGCCATCATCAAGTCAAACGCTTTTTGACAAAGGTCTCACTATATTGGCCAAGCTAGTCCTGAACCTGGGGCAATCTTCCTGCCTCTGCCTCCTAGTGTTGGAGCTACAGATGCTCTCTACCATCCCCAGCAAAACGGAATTCTTTTTTTCCCAAGGAGGACATTATGTAGGGGCAGGCACACTTGCTTCACGGTGTTCGTGTGGAGGTTAGAGGACAGTTTTGTGGAGGCTGTTCTCTCCTTCCACCTGTATGTGGGTTCTGGGGACGGAACTCAGGTCGTCAGTCTTGTGTGGCAATCTGTCACCTGCTGAGCCATCTCACCCACCCCAAACTGAAGTGGTTTTCTTGTTGCTGTTGTTTTCTGAAAAACAAAAACAAAAACAAAACTCTCCAGCCCCACTTGTGTGTGTTTGTGTGGGGGTACGTGCACATGAGAGTTGGTGTCCCTGGAGGTGTCAGGTATTTCTGGAGCTCACTGGAACTGGAGTTACAGGAAGTTGTCAGCTTCCTGATGTGGGAGCATGGAGAACTGATCCTCTGCAAGAGTCTAGACCAGGCTGGCCTCGAACTCATAGAGATCCGCCTGCCTCTGCCTCCCCAGTGCTGGGATTAAAGGCGTGGACCACCACCACCACCAGGCTCATCCCTTGTACTTGTTTGTTTGTTTTGGGACAGGGTTTCTCTGTGTGCAACTCTTTCTGTAGACCAGGCTGGCCTCCAACTCAAACAGGAGGCAGGTAACAGCCACAGGGCTGCCCCTTTGGGAGTTCTCAGGGAAGTTTTTCTACACTTTGTTCTTGCTCCCAGAGCTCATTCGTATGCAGCTCTCCTGTCCAGTCACCTGAGTCAGAGAGACAGGGGAAGTTCTGTAAGAAAGCTGGCTGAGCCAGTCATGAGGAGCAAGCTAGTAAGCTGCACCCCTCCATAGCCGCTGCATCAGCTCCTGCCTCCAGGTTCCTGCCCTGAGTGAGCTTCTGCCCTCACTGCTTTTGATGATGAACTGTTGTTTGGAAGTGTGAGTGAAGTAAACCTTTTCCTCCCCAAGTTGCATTTGGTCCTGGTGTTTCATCACAGCAATAGTAACTCTGACTAGGACAAGAGACAATGCTAAAAATTAATGTCCCGAAAACTCAGTGTCCCCCACCGTCCCAAAAGTCTTCCCATTCCTGAAGAGCACCAGCTCTTGTTTGAAGGGTTGCCATGGAAAGGGCAAGGAGACATTGTTGGCAACATCACTGTTTCCTTCATCATCACAGAAAGGATGGGAGGGATCCAGGACCCGGCAGAGGCAGGAAGTCAGCGATTTGATAGCCTCCTACCTGAGGGTGGGAGGGCAGGTTTTTTTTCCCCTTTCTTTCAAGGATTTATTTTTACTATTTTTAATTATGTGTATTTGTGTGTGTCTGTGTGTAGGTGTATAGCACGTATTCAGGTGCCCTTGGCGGCCAGAGGCCCTGGATTCCCCTGGAGCTGGAATTACAGGCTGTTGTGAGCTGCCCAACACGCCAGGAACCACACTTGGGTCCACTTCAAGAGCAATAGATGCTCTTAACCACCGAACCATCTCTCCAGCCCTCCTTTTTCTCTTTTTTTGACACAGGTTTTCACTAGATAGTTATGTAGTCCTGGCTAACCTTGAACTCTTTTTTTTTTTTTTTTTTGGTTTTCCGAGACAGAGTTTCTCTGTGTAGTTTTGCGCTTTTCCTGGAACTCGCTTTGGAGACCAGGCTGGCCTCGAACTCACAGAGATCCGCCTGCCTCTGCCTCCCAAGTGCTGGGACTAAAGGCGTGCGCCACCACCGCCCGGCGACCTTGAACTCTTGATTCTGGTGTTTCAGGTGTGTGCTGCACCTCCTAATCCCAGGAACTGGGATTATAGGCATGAGCTACCAACCTGTAGGACCTTAGTTTTCCTTATGAAGAATGAGGTTCCTCTGTTCTCTGAAGTAGGGGTGGGAGGAGCAGGTAGAGTGGAGAGCAGCAGATGTTGGAAGAAGGTGGGAAAAATAGTAATCACCTCAGATGATGAAAAACAGTAGTTAGAATAGAACTTCTAGCTAGGCAGGGCTGAGGGTACAGGTGAAGATATGACTTCGAATCTACATTCAAAAATTCCATCAGTCTGCTCCAGTGTGTAATTTGTTTGTTTCGGAGATGTAGCCCAGGCTGACCATCTGTAGCCAAGGATGACATTGATATCCTCTGCTTCTACTTCCCCTGTGCTGGGCAGGCACTCTACCAAATGAGCTTAGGCTCTGTTGTTTTGTTTTAGACATGGTCTTATGTAGCCCAGGCTAGCCCTAAACTTGCTATGTAGCTGAGGCTACTCTTGAATTCCTGTCTGCCTGCTTCTAGTTGCCAAGTGCTGGGATCACTGGCCTGTATCACCTTGCTAAGCACCCAGAGGAATGTTAGTGCATTGTAGTTTTAAGTGCTCTGTGGAAAGAAATTATTTCTTGAACTTTGCAGAGCACACATGGTTACTTTTATTCCTCTTTACATGCCTCAACAGCATGCTCTTAAACCTCACATGTCTGGGGCCATACACTCAACTCAACCGCCCCAAATATCGGATAAGTAAACAGATATACTGAAATGCAAAACTTGTAATGCTTTGGATCCCATTCCAGGGTCCACGTTAGAGGGGTAGGTTGGCTTACCCACGGATGTGGGTTGCCTACTGTTAGTCTTATCTACTCTAGGCATGAAGTTAGACTCATATTTTTTTTCTCTTGTTGTTCACTATTCCAGTGCTGGTGACTAAACCCAGGGCATTTGCATATGCTGGCAAGCTCTCTATCATTCTACCACTGAGCTCTACCCTCAACCCCAAGGTGACTTTTAGATTATCACTGGGTTTTCCAGTCCTCTGGGCCTGTCTCATGGAGAATAGATATGACTAAGGCATCAGCTGCTCTTTCTCACCTGCCTTCCTGCAGAGTTGTGGAGCAGTGACTTACAAGAACAGGACTTAGAAATCCTTAACAAAGATTCTGAAGTGCACCCAAACCCCTGATGTCCACACACGCACCCTCCCCCACACACTCTTAAGACTGAGTGGGGGAGGCCGGGCGGTGGTGGCGCACGCCTTTAATCCCAGCACTCGGGAGGCAGAGCCAGGAGGATCTCTGTGAGTTCGAGGCCAGCCTGGGCTACCAAGTGAGTTCCAGGAAAGGCGCAAAGCTACACAGAGAAACCCTGTCTCGAAAAAGCAAAAAAAAAAAAAAAAAAAAAAGGAAAAAAAAAAAAAAAGACTGAGGAGGGGGGGTGAGCTTTCTGATTCTTTGTGGGGAGGGATTTTTGGAGACAGGCAGTCTGGCTTCAAACCAGCTATAAGAGGATGACCTTGAAGCCAGCAGTGGTGGTACCCACCTTTAATCCCAGCACTCGGGTGTGGTGATATATTGTGTATCAAATAAAGCTTGCCTGAGGATCAGAGGACAGAGCCAGCCACTAGATTAAACATAGAAGCCAGACAGTGGTGGTACACACCTTTAATCTTAGCATTCAGGAGGCAGAGATCCATCTGGATCTCTGTGAGTTCAAAACCACCCTGGACTATATGAGATTGATTCAGTCTAGGAGAGAAACAGAGCCAGGCAGTGGTGGCACACACCTTTAATCCCAGCACTTTGTTACCAGTGTTTGGGAAGCATACACACCATTAATCCCAGCACTAGGAAGAAAGTGATATGGCTGTGTGGAGAAAGGTATATAAGGTGTAAGGAGACAGGAACTAGAAGGCTTTTCAGCTGAGGAAGCTTTTTTGGCTAAGGACTCAGAGTTTTCAGTCAGAGGATTTGTGTGCCTTCCATTCGGCCTGAGGATTCGGTAGTGGTGAGAAGTTTCTCTAGTGACTTGTTCCTTTGTCTCTCTGATACTTTAGCATTTACCTCAATATCTGTCTCTGGGTTTTTTATTATAAGACCATTTAGGATTCAAGCAACATCTAGCACCCAATGTGGGGGATCTCTGTGAGTTCAAGGACAGCCTTGTATACAGAGTAAGTTCCAGCTAGGGCTACACAGAGAAACCCTGTCTCAGGAAAACAACAACAACAACAACCAAACAAAGGAAAAAACCAACATCCCCCACCCCAAGAGGATGACCTTGAACTCTTGATCCTCTTGCTTCTATTTCCCAAGTGCTGGGGTCATGGGCATGCACAACCACACCCAGCTGAGGGTTTGTGAACCTGCTGGTCTCCCATAACAGCAGTGGAAAAGCCAAGGTCAATTGCTGAGGAGATACTATCCTCTCTTCGGAGTTAAGGCAAAATTTTGTGGAGGGATGTTAGAGATAGATTACAGTTCTCCTGTACACTAAACGTGCTGTACCACTAAGTTATCCCCAGCCCACAGCAGAACTGCTCATGCTTAGGAACATCAGTCACCTTATCCTCCCTGGGACCCATCATCCCAGCTTGGCTGTGTGATAGAGAGGTGCACAGTACATGGTGTAGATAAGCCAGGATCCCAATGAAGAGTCACAGGCTAGGACAGTTGAATGCTGCTTGGGCATAACGTGAGAGATGTTCCCTACTCCCTACTTAAGGAGACTGGTTCAAACTAGGTCCTAGAGACTGCTTATGCTTCCAAATATCAGTTTGGAATTAGTTAGCTCTTTCCTTCCTTCCTTCCTTCCTTCCTTCCTTCCTTCCTTCCTTCCTTCCTTCCTTCCTTCCTTTTCCTCCTCCTCCTCCTCCTCCTCCTCCTCCTCCTCCTTCTCCTCCTCCTCCTCTTCTCCTTCTTCTTTTTAATGCAGGGTCTTGTTATGTTGCCCAAGCTATCCTTGGTCTTCTGGGCTCAAGTGATCCACCTGCTTTAGCATCTCGAGTAGCTGAGACTACAGGATATGCATGGTGCCCAGCATGACCAGGAGTCACTTATCTCAACTTAGTTATCTTGCAAGGAGCTGGCCTACGTGGTCAACTCTCTGTAAGCAGGAGTTCTGTACCTACAGATTCAACCACACAGACCCAGAACCACACCAACCTGAACACATTATGACAGAAAAGTAAAGGAAGAAACAAAAGCTCCACACGCACATGTTTTTTCTTGTCATTATTACAGCAGCACAGTCTAAGGACTTACATAGCATTTACATCGTATTAGGCATTATCAGTACTCTAGAGACAACTGGAAGTGTACAGGAGAATATTCGTCATTATATGCAGATACTACACCATTCTACACAAGGGACTCGAGCAGCCTCAGATTTTGGTATCCTGGGGGGGGGCAGGGGTGCTGGAACCAGCTCTCCGTGGATACTGAGGGACAACTGTCTTCTGTCTCTTCCACAGTCTTATGTTCTCAGTTGAGTTTCTGCTCCATTTGTCCTGGGCTACTTGGGGCGGGAGGTAGATCTCAGTAACACAGGAACACAACAAAATAAAACAAAGAGCCCTCTGGCTCGCTTCTAGCTTCACCACAGGTTGTTCGGCGCTGAAAAATTCTTTTCACGTCTCTGTTACTCATGTGAAATGGCCTAGATTGGTGGTCTTCATGCCATGTCTTATGGATCTGCCAGGAACCTAGGGGCCCTGGAGAGCTGCACCAGAAAGGGAAGCTGAGCTGACTTTCCCCCCAGTGCTCACACCCACTGGAGCAGCTACTTTTTAGACATGAGAGTTCTTTGAAAGAACGGTCCTTAGGGGACAGTGTTTGCTGCTGGATCACCATGTCCTCCTCACCCCCCAATCCCCGTCTGACATGCTTGATCTTCTGAAGCTGCTCAAGCCGTTTCTTTCCAGAAGATTTTCCTGGTCATCTCATCCTGGGTACCCGAGCTCAGCAATAGCACTGACCTACTAATGCCTGCCTGTGTATGGAGGCTGCTTCCCAGGCAAAAGGCCAGCTCGTGCTATCACGCCTCTATTGCCGGTAAAACTATTTCCAAAGCAAGTGTTCAGTCAACTTGCTGGTGCTGCCTAGTGTCGTGAGCTGTGTCACGTGGGATAAGCCTCAGGACAGGACCTTCGCTTTTGGTGAGGAAAGCCAGGCTTTGGTCTTTGAGTCTCCTTAACACCCTAGATAGATTCAGTCTTTAGAAACGGGGGACTTAGAGAAACTTCAGGTTCACGAACTCCCCACACAAGAGCAAGTCCGTGTTCCTGTCTTAACTAGATTCTGCTCAAATTCTTCTGTCCCTCAGTACCTCTTCTGGGAAAGCCTCTTTGTACTCTTTAGCCACAGAAGAGGCATGCCCTTGAAGCCTAAGATACAGATCGGCTGCTTGTTATCTGCGGGGCTCCATTTCGAGTAGGCATCTCAGAGGATTTCAGAGAGGGAAGTGCAGAGGACAGGAGGAACTCTGGGGTCTGCACAGACTGCAGCTCTTTCGGGAGGTGGAAGAGGAAGGAGGAGAGACACTCAAGAGGGAGAGCGGGTAAGTGCCAGAAGCAAAGGATAAAGACAGCCAGGGACCAATGGCTCTGAAGCAGGCAGTTAGGAGGGGACTGGGAGCTACAGTGGCAGACTGAGCCAGTGACAGCACTTTGGGAAAATCAATCAACCTGCCTTAGTGTCTTGACCAACTACAGGCCGCTCTGTGGTGGAGTTGCAAGAGTCCGAGGAGGCTGACAGGCATGGCGACGGGAAAGGATGACTATTGTTCATCAATAGGGAGCATTCTGGAACCTGCTTCTGGTGAGGGAATCCTGGGATTTACAGACTCCAAAGCCAGCCTTCACATCTCCTCCTCCTTCTCCCTCTGCAGCCGGCTCTGCCCTGCTTTTTGGAGAGCGTCTAGTCACACTGGTGAGTGTGAGTAGAACAGGGCAGTGCAGGACAGAGGTCCAGGTTCAATGCTGCTCCAGCAAAGCGCCCTGCAAAGTGGTGTCCTGATTAAGAGCCGATGAGAGAGGTGAGATTCAGCAGGCTGTGGAGGTTCTTAAGGGCTTTTCTAGTCAGTGAGGTACCCCGACAGGATCCCAAAGATGAACTTCTTGCCACCTGGGAGACAAATGATTAGCCTCCCATGATACCTGGAGCTGCACATCTGGCCTCCTCCCTTTCCAGGGGAGGGGTCCTTGTTGGCACTGTGGGGGCAGATGAGCCCTCAGCTCATCACAGGGAGAGCCTGGTATTACCTTGCAAGGCCCTCCCACTGAATCCTCCAGATGTAGGGGTTAAGTAGCAAAGAGATCAAGGCTGCAACATCTGGCAGGGTTTAGAATCCATAGCTGGAGGGTGAGACATCATGTCGATATGGAGAAAGACCTTCAGGCTCTAGGCTAGTGTGGCCTCTGCCTTGTTTTCACCAACAGGGTTCTGGACCCTGGTCTGGCCTTCCTTGGGCTCTCTCAGCTGCTGTAACCAGAGGTGTAGGTGCTGGGCCTACGGAGCCAAACATCGGGAAGATCTGGCTGACTGTTGGGAAGTACCACGGGGCTGATATCACCTGGCCCCCCACGGCCCTTCCAGGATAAGCTGGTATGGTGAGAGTTGGGCAGGTTTGGGTCATAGATGGTCTCCTTCAGTGCCAGCCACAGAGTGTCACGCTTCCCGTTCAGCTGGCCCCGCTCAAGTATGGGGTGTCCAGTGCCATTCATGGCTTCTGGTGAGGTGCCCACAGAATCTGGCACACGGACACTGGGCTCAGAGGCGCAGGTATCATCAGAGACGCTGAGTCCCTCCAGAGTGCTGGCTGAAGAGCAGAGGCCATCCGGGAGCTCTTCGACTTTGGGCTTGGGGCAATGGGCAGTGGCTTCTGGTAGGGCCTGCAAGGGCTCAGCTTTCTGTCCCTGGGAGTCCTGCCTGATCCAGGGTTGGGGGTTGGGGCCGGCTTGCTTATAGGGAGAGGAAGTCTGCAGGGCGGGGCACTGGCTGAAGACTGTCTGGTGGTCCAGAAGCAGATCCCGTGGGGAGGGAGGGGCGGGTGTGTGGGCGTGGCAGCAGCTGCCATCATGAAGCTGCAGATCCTCAGAGAGTATGGAAGGCCGGTGGGACAGCTTGCTGGTGGCTGTGCTGGTGTCGAAGCTGGGGCTCCGGCGCCGTGCCAGGGGCTGCAACTCATAGTGCTCAGAGAAGCCGGGTGGCCCAGTTCGTCCCTTCTCACCATGCTCCTCCGTCCCGGTATCCCATGGCAGGTGGGCACAGGGCCAGAGGATCTGCCCACAGTTCTTCTCTGGCCCGAAGAAACAGCACAAGGACTGGAAGAAGAAGCTGGCAAAGCCACAGCCAACAAACTTGACCATCATGACGATGATGCCCAGCTTCCGGTACAGCAGAATGGTGGAAGGCAGCATGAGCACCCCGGAGGCAAACAGCACTCCAGTCCCCATGGCTATGGCGCGGCTGGTCTGACGCAAGGAGAAGGCCACACGGCTCAGGCGGTCAGGGTGTGGGCACAAGTGATAGGCGATGCAGTAGTTGACGGTTACGTCTACCGAGAGGCCCACGGAGGCCGAGAGAAAGAGGCACTCGGCCGTGTTGAGTTGCCACTCGAGGAGAACCAGCAAGCCCACTGTGAGCAGCACGGTGCCAGCCACAGATGCCACAGAGAACAGGCTGAGGGGAACATTCCAGGTGCCCAGCAGCAGGGTGGCAAAGGCCAGCGCCAGAGCCAGACCAAGCACCACAGCAGGCTCTGTGCTTAGGCTATGCTGCAAGCTGTACAGCTCCAAGGTGCTGGTGAACCAGCCCTGGTTGAGGCCCGGAGGGGCCTTGCCCAGCTCTGTTGATAACCAGCGGCTGACCTCAGTGTAGAAGTAGTGGACTGGGCCGTACTCTGTACTGTATGGTAAGTTGGTCTGGAACTTCAGAACTAGAGCTGCTAGGTTGCCATGAGCATCGAAGCGGAGTCCCAGGTCACGGGTGCCATCAGGACTTTGCTCCAGAGCCATCATCTTGAGGCAGTGCAGGTAAAGCTGGGGGGCCCAGGGGAAGTCTGACTGGCCACAGCACAGATCGGAACCCAGGCGGCCGCAGCTAGGGCTTTCCATCCACTGCTGGAGGGTTTCCACTAAACACAGTGTAGGCCAACCCTCTGGCTGGTCTCCAAAGAAACTCTGATTCCGGGCTCCATGGCAGAGAGCCAGGAGCCACTCCTGGGCCTCAGGGCTGCTGGGTGCGAAGTCAGGATCGCTTACTACTGAGCTGTTGGTGCGAGGGTCCAGGGGATCACTAGTATCCACCGGCAGGACTCCCCACACCAGAACCACTGGCAAGTTGCCGCCCTCGTTTGGAGGCAGATCTTCGAATAGGAACTGCTGGCGGTATTCAGCATCAAAACGCTCAAAGGGGTGGCTAGACCGGAAGAACTGGCCGCCAAGTGGTAGTAGAATGGGCAATTGCAGGCGAGGGCTGACGCCGCCGATGTAGGCGCCCCCTGCCGCCAACGCCGCGAACCAGCAGACCCAGATGTAACGAAATTTAATGACACCACAGGGTAGCAGGCGCTGGAAGAGCAGGCGCGAAAGGATGGAAAAAATCCTGCGAAAAAAGCGCATCCGCCTGTGCAACGTCAGCAACATCCGCAAGGGGTCGGTGCCCCTCTGGCCCTGCGCTTGGGACGCACAGCCTCGTGCCAGGTAGCGCTCCTGGAGCGCTACGGTGGCCGGAAGCCAGACTAGTGTGAGCCCCATGTGCACTAGCACAGCGGTGCCCATGAAAAGAGCGAAGCAACGCACTGTGGGCAGGCGGCTCAGGTAGCTGCCGTAGAAGGCCACGCTGGTTGTGAGGCCTGAGACCAGAAGCAGGTAGCCAAAATGGTGCATGGTGCGGGCCACACGCTGCGCTAGGCCCCCGGAGGACCCCTGGCCCCTGCTGAGGCGCCACAGGTCGAAGAAGATGAGCGTGTAATTGACACCGCTGCCAGTAAGCAGGAGGAGGGATGCTAGGTTGACAAAGGGGAAGTAGGCCATGCGGAATACAACATGGTAAAGAAAGAAGGCCACCATTAGGGAGCCCAGCACTCCCAGGAGTGACATGAACGTGACGAAGAGTGAACGCACGTAGAAGGACATGCCAAAGAAGATGACAACCAGGGCTAGCAAGGGGTACATGGTGTCTTCGGCCAGATAGTACTTCAGCAGTCTAGGCTTGAGGCCCAGGTCCATGCCACTGATAGACGTATAGTTGTCAGTGACCTTAATCGGGTCAACGAGGCCATCCAGGTAGATATCTAGCAGGGAGGAAGTCTTTATCACGGGCAGGAAGAGAAGGCTGAACTTGAGGGAGGGCACCTGGTAATCCACAGTCTGGGGACTCAGAAAGTCTCTGTCTAGCAGAAAGTGCAGGAGTTGGTAGATAGCACTACTCCAGGTACACTTGGTGGGAACCTGGGCACAGTACAGGGGCTTATCCTGCCCAGACCCCACACAAGCAGGCACCAGGACACCGCGGTGGTAGTAGGTGGCACAGAACCGAAGCAGGGCCAGGGTGCGGTCTGCATCAGCTTGGGTCGTATCTTGGCAGGAGGATCGGTTGGACAGCACAGCCAGATAGTTGCCCAGGGACCAGCTGGGGCAGCACTCATTGGCTGCTGATCGCTGGCACAGAGCCCCAAAGCTGATGTGGGAGCGGATCTGTAGGGCACACAGGAGTGGGAGGAGAGGGCTCAGAGGGAAGTCCAGGGGCCCAGGTCTCCCCGGCCCTGTCCTGGGCCCTCTCACCTCTTGTCATGCTGAAGGGCAGAGAGAAAGCATCTTGACAGCCCAACAGACATGCTTTGTCTCAAAGCTGCCTTTGCCCCTGGCCTGGCTTCTATAGGTTTGTCTTGGCTTCATCCAAGAGGAACCTCTGGGAAGTTTCCCCAGGCCTCTCCCAGAGGCTCTGCCAGAAGGGCTCCTATAGGCCACACACCCTAACTCTGCAACTTCCTGAGTTGGGAATGGCAGTGGAGGTGATAGACCTCATATGGAACAAAGCTGGAAGGAAGCAGTAGGAGACATTCTAGGGTCACTGAGAACTCCCAGCTCCTCTTTCTCTGGGGTGCTTAAATCCTTTCTTTTCCCAGCTTGTACCCCCTTTCCTCTTCAGCCTTGCTGTTCACACCACAGCAGCCGGTGTAGTACAAATAGCTCCCACCCAGGAGTCGGAAGCCCTGCTTTGCTGCTGACCTAACATGCACAGCCATGGGGTTTGGTTCACAGTGACCACAATGCTGACCGTGTGTCAAGTCATTGCTAGTGTCAGCACTGTGTTAGAGGCTTCCGAATTCTATCCCCTTCACTGTCACCATCCCTATAAAGGATGCACTGCCATTGTCCCTATTTCACATATACGGGTGGGGGGGCGCTGTAGCTCAGCAATAGAGCACATGTTTAGTAATACAAGTGTCTAAGATTGATGCCCAGCACTACCAAACCAAACCAAACCAAACAAAAACACCGACACATATGAGGCACTGAGAGCTTAAGAAGTCATGAACCAAGGGAGCCTTAGAGCTGGCCTTAAATTTGGGCATCTGAGTGCAGAACACATATTCTTAACCAGTAGTCATGGGGTGACACAGGGGACTTGGGCTACAGAACTAGAGTGGTTTCCACACTGTTTTCAGCAGTAAACACATCACAGATATGACTGTATGTGTTTCTCTAATAGCACAATCAAATTGGCTTCGATTGGGTTGACGAGAGCTGCAGCCTTGAAGCCGAGAGTCTTAGCTTCCGAGGACCTGAGGCTCCTCAACACATTTTTGAGATCTCTTTGCAAAACCCTTTGAAACTCCCCAGGCTCTGCTTGGACTCTCTTTGAGACAGGAAGCTGGCGCTTCTAAAATCAGCCAGCTTTGCTCTTCCTATCCCAACCCAGAGCCTCCAGTAGAGTTGGAATCATTTTCTAAGCTGGGAGAGCTCCCAGTCCACCCTGGCGGTCCTGGCTAAGCTGTATTGCACCGGGACTAGGTTCTTTGAGTCCCTAGTTCCCACCCAGGCCCCTGGCGTCTCCCCAGACGGCTTACCTGCTCCTGTTCTATACGACACATGGAATGGACGGCTTGCAGGTTCCACAGGCTTCCCCCAGAGGTGGACACAAACACCAGCTTTGCATGGCTTTTCTCTGCAACACAACCCACACACAGCTCAGCCCTTTGGCTCCAGAACCTGAGCACACTTAAAAGAAGATGCCCGTCCTGGGCCACCTCGATTCCCAGGAACCTGAAGCCTACGGCTGATGCATCATCTTGCCCCACATCAGCTTGACTGCATCTGGACTTGAGACCTATTTCATTACTCCATTTTCCTAGGCTTGAATATGGCGGTGGGCATTTTCTCTCTCTGTCTGCCCACATTTGCTCTGGACCTGCTCATCCGATTCTGTGGCGCCGCTACTGAAGTCAGGACTGGCCATGCTGCAACTTACCAGGAGGACCACAAAAGAAGTTCTCCTCTTCTTTGTCTTTTACGGGCTCCACCATCCTCTTGGTCCGGACCACGCTCTCCTCGGCCCTGCCCCAGGCTGCAGGGCTCAGAGTGCTGAGGAGGTTTGAGCTGAGGTAGAGAGAATAGCTTTCCCAGAGTACTGTTCGGCATGGTGGACTCAGGAAATGGTAGACCATTCCCCCAAGGAGACCAGCAACCTCTCACATGTCTCATGTCTTTGGAGAGATCACCCAGTGCCCCTCCTAGTTTCTCAGTCCTTTACTACTCTCAGTGGGAAGATGGGAACCTGTTACCTGTTCATCTCAGGGTCTGGGGAAAGAGAAAACAGATTCTTGGGGCCAGTGAGGGCCTGCATTGCTTTCCAGACTTCTAGCTTTCTGGCGATCTCTGTGTCTCGAGGCTCAAAACCCTGCAGGGAGGAGAGCAGAGAGGAGCAGGTGTGCAGGAGGGGGTGGCGTCAAGGGAGGAGTGGCACTAAGTGGGGGTGCCCTCCCTCTGGACCCTTCCCAGCTCTGCCCCTTTGGTCGCCCCTACCTGGATCGTAGACGTATGATCTCTGTGCCATACTTACAACTCTCTGGCAATCAGGAGCGCACCAACGCTACCTTACCCCCAAGGTGGGTCAACTGTCTGCCTCAGACTGAGCTGCAATGTTTAGTCCAAGGGTCTCCCTCCCTCCCCGGCCTCTCACCAGTAAAGGCTCAGAAAAGTCAAGTGGAGGGCTTCCCAACAGCCCAGCTAAGGTACAGAAGAAGATGAAGGCCAGACACAGCAGCAGCACAGCCATTGGCCACTCAGCAATCAGCTGGGAATAGCTGGAAAAGAGAGAGGAAGCCCACGTGAGCTGATGGTGGGTGTGGCAGTAAGGCTGGTGAGCTGGGAGAGCAGAGCAGAGAGCCCATGGAGTGGATACCAGCCTGGCCACTCCCGGGAGTTCAGGGGAGGCCTGGGCCTACCTCTTTGGCATCCGGAAAGTGCGTTCCTGCCTGTGAAAGAGAAGAAGAGAAATTACCACAGTCTTCTGGTGTGCGTGCGTGCGTGCGTGCGTGCGTGGGTAGGTGCGTGTGTGCACGTGTGTGTGTGTGTGTGTGTGTGTGTGTGTGTGTGTGTATATATGTGTGTGCGCACGCAAGCTCGTGCATGTGCACACTGCGTGTGCATGCCTGGCTGGAGGTGGGGGAAAGAGTGAGTATGCATTGGATGGGGAGGCTGTGGGTAAGGACGGATGACAGGGCATAGAGGAAGTGGTATTAATTTTTAGGGTTGCTCACCCCCTAAGTTTCAGCCCCCCCCCCTCTATCCAAGCTGCCTCCTTCATCAGAAGCAGGAGATGTCCAGGTTTCCTCCTAAGAAAGGAATCTGGAGGCTTCAGTGACTGCTGTACCTTTCCACGGCAGCCAGCGGGGTTTTTCCAGCCCCTCCTTACCTGACACTGACCACATGGTGCTGCACAGAAGGAGGCTTCCAGACCCCGTCATGCTGTGAGGGGTCTATGGAAGTGCTGAGGTTGGAGACATGGCCACATAAAGATGCTTGATCTCCCAATCCTAGTAATGAACTGCCTTCTTGGTAGTCTTGAGGTGCTCGAGGAAAGGCAAAATGGCCCGCTGTTAACGGACTAGTCGGGTCTCCAGCCTGGAGGGTGGGAACGGCTGGCTCCGGTACGGGAGCACCTGTCGGGTCTTCAAGGGGACAGGTGTGGAGGGAGCAGCTTCTCTCTGGGCTTGCTTCGGGAGCCATGGCTTTGGTCTAGGACCTAGGAGAGGGCGGGTAGGGAAGATGGAGTGACGGTGGGTTATCTGCGTCCCAGAGTTGTTCAGTAAGCAAGACAGGGAGATGGGAGCCCGAGGTTGTTGTTTTTTATTAGTTCTGAGGACAAATGAGATGGGTGGGAGCTCAAAATCTGCATCCTGGGGTCCACACTAAACATCCATGCATTCAAAAAATATCACTGGCAATCTGCCATATGTCAGACACTGCTTGGTATCAAACCTGTTTCTACATACATGATCTTATTTACTGCCTACAAAAACAAGAATTTTCTTGTTTTACGGGTTTGAGAACAGATTCAGTGAGAAGTAAAGAACTTGGAGACTGTGCTCTTCCTGTATAGTTGTCTGTTTATCCCCACCCCATCTCTCTCTAGGGTCTTAATATGTAGAGCTGGCTGTCCTGGAACTCATTATATAGACCAGGTTGTCCTTGAACTCACAGAGATCTGCCTGCCTATGCCCAGTGTCGGGATTAAAGGCATGCGCCACTCTGTCCAGCTTGTTTCTAGTCTTGACAGACATCCTTTGAGTACCTGCTTCTCTAATTAGTCTTCCTAAACCAGTCTCTCGCCCCGTCTCTGTTCCATTGCCCTACTGGGTATTTCTTCATGTATCTGCTGCAACTCGCTATCAGATTAGAGACTTGTCCCGCCTCTCAGGCGGGCAGTGGAGGCTGGGGATGCAGAAGCGGATACATAGAAAGGTTCATTGCCATATCTGCGGTGCATTGAACAGCTCACTGGCACAGAAGGTGGTCAGGGAGTATTCATTAAGTGAACATGGTGCTAGATTGGCTATGAAGTGTGGCACCATGATAAGTAAGACCCTGTTCTTGTCCCTGGGAATTCATAGGAGTTGGGAGATGCAGACAGCCCAACATGTTGATTTGTATGAGAAAGAAATTCATGTGGCTCAGTTTCAGTGGGAGTGAAGGAAGTTGGAAAGTTCAGGAAACAGGAGTGCTGCTTTTTCAACAGTGCTGGCCCAGGGCTATGCACAGCATGGTTTTACTTTGTCAGGGTGTACACAGTTCAGAGAGGAAGCTGGAACCTCCAAGGAATATGGCAGGAAGGAGTCAGCGATGGCCCCAAATTAGTCACCAGGACAACACTGTACATAGGTCGGTCTAGTTCCAGTCTTCAGCTCCAAGGGAAGGCAGAGTCTCACTCCTGTGGCAGGATGGACAGTGTTGGGAAAGAAAAACGATGGCTACAGAGCAGACTGCCTGGAGGTCATGGGGGTTTCCAGAGGGGTTCGGGGATGAATGATTTGGTGAAGTTTCCCTTAGCTTGCCTTGTAGTGATACGTCAAGTAAAGCCTTTCTGTCTGGCTTTAAGTGAAATGTTTCAGCAAAACCTTTGCTATGTTTGGTTAATCAGTAGAGGCTGAAAATTTGTTTTGATTCTGTCTAAACCTTGAAGAAACATTGTTTCTCTGGAGAGTATGTACTTATGTGAGAGCTTGTAGCTGCACGGATCTTGGTTCTAAGACACTCCTGGCAAAGCTGAGATTTGTGTGGGTTGTCTGCTCTCATAGGCAGCAAGAGAAAAATGACTTTGGTGGTTGGATCCTTTCCCAGCCCCCATTAACCTTGTATATGTTTGAACAAAGTAACGAGAGTGAGCTAACCGGGTATCAGTCTTTTCCAAGAAGGCTGAACCCCTTCAGAAAATGAAGGCTTAGCATCTTGGGAAGCTTCTGTCTCCACAGCTGCACCTATGACTGGCATCAATCAATGGCCCAGAAACTATGAAGAGAAACTGGAAATAAAAGGTGAACCCTGCCTAGATATCCATCATCCCCCCCCTCACCCCGCTGGAAGGATGGCTGTTTAGGAGAGAACAAGCCTCAAAGTGGATCAGTAGAGGTAGACTCTAGGCTCCATCATCTTTTGGCTCTGGGCTCTCAGAAAAGACAATGATTGGAGCATTTGATGCCGAATGTTTTGATGTAGCACACGTGAGGTTCCTGGAACAGAGCTCAGCATGTGGAGGGTGCATTTGCTTTCCTGCCCTTTCCCAAATTCAGGACCACAGGGAGTATATGCTCTGAGAAGTATATTTGCACAGGCAACTTGTCCCTTTTAGGTACTCAGGTAATACCCCCGTTTCATAATGTCTTAGATCTTGGGAATCTCACTGTAGCTCTAACCTTAAATTATTTCTTTTGTTTGTTCTCTGAAAGTTGCATTTGAAATCTGATGCCATGATTGAAATCACTGATGTTTATTTGAACTCAACATTTAGAAATATATGAATTTGACCAAAGACATTCTAAAGCAAGACCTTAGATGACTCCATAATGCTGATGACATAAGCAGCCAGGGTGCTGGCAGGTACCAACTCTTGGAGGCCAATCCCTTTGAGCCAAAGAGAAACTGGATAAGTGCCTTGGGTCATGTGTATATGTGAGATCATTTATTAATTTATTTACTTATTGAGACAGGATCTCACTGTGTAACTCAGGCTGGCCTGATTCTCCTGTTTTAGCTCCCTGAGTGCTAGGGTTACAGATGTGTGTCACCATGCCTGGTACTGATATTTACTAGAGTTTTTTTTTTTTTTTTAATGGTGTAGCTTCTTTTACTTTACGTATTTGTTTATTTATTTGGATATTCCATGTGCTCAGCACAGTGCTTGGTCTGCACTGGGTCCTGAAGGCTTGAGTATGGCCAGCATTAGCAATGGTCTCTTTCTTGAGAATGAAGCCTGTGTCCTGTGACTTACCATCTTGAAGAAGGCTTCCTACCTACCAGGCTGAGGACTCAATGAAAGAGGAAAGAAAACATTCACTTCCATTTGTGGGGCCTTCTCCTCCCTTCATCTGGAGACAGTGTCAGTTTCTGCTTTTTGCCTCTTTATTTTTATTTTTGCCCTTTATTTCGCTATTGCCTGTTCACCTCCCTGCCGGTCACGTGACCATTTGCCTCCCCTGCCTGGCTGCCTGCTCGTGTACATATTGGTTTAGATTATGCCTCTATCCATAATCTGACCCTCTGCACTCTACTGGTCATTATATCACCATGGAGAGCCCGAAACCCTCCAGTCTGGCTGCTGTAGAGCTCGGCCTTTATCTCCATCGCCGTGATTTATTTATGTAATTTATAGCACTGCGCTTGCTCTGGGTTGGGTTCCGACATGGCCACTATCAGCTCTGCTTCCCGCCTTTAGAGCAGGGCCTGCCTCCTACAGGTTAAGGCAGTGGGGTAGCCAGGGTGGAGGTGAGGGGCCTGCTCCAGCAGCCTGTGACCTTACAGCACAGAGCACAGGACTTGTCCTAGCAACTAGGCGCTCGTTTAGAGTGTCAGCCACAGGGAGAGCTGCTGGAAAATGGAGTACTCTCTTTCCCAAACTCCTTCTAGTTACAGGGGATCTAGTCTCCATCATTTGTTTACTTCTGGTGTCTCTATGGCTCCAGCCTTCTTTCAACCCTTTCAGTCCCTCTTCAGAGATCAAGAATCAACTGATCCTAATCTTACCCCTCTTCACAGGACATTATACCAGTGTAGAGAACCTGGAATTCTCTAGCCTGACCATGGTAGAGCTTAGTCTGTCTCAGTCTTCCCAATGAAAAGAGCCAGGTCTCTAGTTAGGATGAGGAACTTCCTAGGCTGCCTGCCGCACCCCCGAGCCTATAAGCCAAGTCCTGGAGAGGGTGGAAGTTGGTGGGTCTGGCCTCACACAGAAGGTCACCATTTTATGAGGACCCTAGGCACAGAGCCCCAACTTGGGAGTTCCAGAAGGGGCAGATGTGTACGAATTAACGTGGCCCTGAACCCACAGAGTTGTCATCTGGATGTCACTGTGATCCCACAGAGTGGCCAGGACAGATGAGGGGAGCAGATCACACCACTAAGAAAATAAATGGTAATTTAAAAAACACAAATAAGTAACTATTTCAAACATCTCCTAGTCAATGAATTTATAAAATACTGTAGAATTGGAAGTTGTCCCGATAGCTCAGATACTTGGAGGCTAACCTAGACAAATGATTTCCACTCCCCTATCCAGGCTTTTCTCTCTCTGGGCTTTTGATATATAGCTCAGGATGACCTCAAAGTCATGTCAATCCCTTCCTCAGCTCTCAAACTGAGATTACCTCCAGTCTCCGCTAGTCTTGAACTATAAATATGTAACTGAGGATGGCCTTGAACTACACTTCTGCCTCTGCCTCCTAAGTGAATGCTGGGGTTAATTTGCTACCACACCTGATTTTTTTTTTTTAAGGTAGAGACTCTCTGCATAGTCTGGATGAAGATGTAGAGGCAAAGCCTAGCGAGAGGGACTTGGGAGGCCAAAAAAGGGGAGAAACCACAAGCCTTGAACTTGTGATCTTCCTGTTCCAGCCACCTAAGTGCAGGCATTATAGGTGTGTGTTATCTTGTGTGGTACCAGGCTTAAGACCTGACTCCTTCCCAAAATGTTCTGGGGGTGAGGGTGGGAGCGAGGATGTAGTAGAAAGCATTCTTTGCATACATAAGGCTCTGGATTTAATCTCCTGTACTGGGGGGGGGGGGGACGGGACGGGACACTGCAGTGTGTGCGTGTGTGTGTGTGTGTGTGTGTGTGTGTGTGTGTGCGTGTGTGTGTGTGTGTGTGTGTGTGTGTGTGTGTATGTATGTATTGTAGGGTATGAGTGTGTAATGTGGTGTGTACATGTGTTTAACACGTACAGTGTATGTACTCTTGTACATGGTATAGCTATCCCCAGGATGGTACTTAATTCAACAGGAGCATGTTTGTGTTTCTTCTATTGAGTTGAACAAAGTCCTTATGCCTGTGCAGTGTCCATAGTCTCTGGGGAACTGCAGAGAGAGGCAGAGGGTTCCAGAGAACTGCTGGAAGAGAACAAGTGGTTCTCGTGCCCGGGAGGAATGAGCAAACCAGACAGGGCTGATGCTTGGCAAGAGATGCCAGACAGCCAATGATGCCGTAGCCCCTTGTACAGATGCTCCTGGCCCCGGGCCTGCCCTGATTCATCACTGCCCTCCCTCTCCACCCTTTTTTCTGCAGTGGCTGGGGATGGAACCTAAGGCCTTGCCAATGATAGAAAAATGCTTTATCACTGAGCTGTGCCCCCCCCCCCCCGATCCCCACCTTCTTTTGGTTAGGCTATGACTCCAAGCAGAGTCCCTGGGCTGGAGAATACACCCATCCCATGTCTTACCCTCTTTGAATATGGTTTTATATCTTCCAGACTGACGAATTAATAAAAAAGGGAAGACAACCTTCGCTTCCACCTGTGGGGCTTTCTCTTCCCTCTGAGGAACAGAATGCACATTTTAAATCAGATAACCTGGAGATAATGTGTTTATATCTGCTTTTTGCCTCTTAAAAATGTCTTTTATTTCAGTCCAGGCAGGAGAGAGAGGTAGTGTCGTGTTTGGGGAGAGATTCTGGGGGTGGCAGAGTCAGGCAGGACACAGAAATGGCGCCATGTTGCTGTCTGGCCAGATTGTTCCGCCACATGTATGGTGAAGGCAGAAAAATGAAGGGCACCCGGATCTGGGAATGGGTGCTCAGTGGGAAGGTGTTTTTCCTCTTCCACCAGCCTGAGGCTCTTTCAGGAGTCAAATAGACCACTGCCTGAGCCTCAGATCCTGCATATACAAGTGGCTTTGGTCTAGTTTTTACCATACTTGGGGACTGAAATCAGTCTGTACACAAGCAGGAGGCCATGCAGGGAACAGAAATAACGACGCGGTGGGCAGGTAGCAACCGATGACAATGGGCAGACAAGCAACTGACAGTGATGGACAAAGGCAGTCCTTGACGTCGATCCCAAATGCCTGCCTCCCCTCTCCAGGACACCTGCTTTGGCGAGCTTTTTTTCGTTGTCCATGCACACCCCTTTGCACACTGACATGCAGACTGACGTAGCTGCGGACGGACGTGAGGCCTTTTGCAAAGACGCAGAGGCAAGGCCTAGGGGGAGTGGGGGAGTTCCAGAGGCCATGGAAAGGGACCTCGGAGGCCTTAGGAGAAAGGAGGGAACAGTGGGTGGGGCAGGTCCCCCAGGAGGTGAAGCAATGACAGCTGGCATTATCGAGTGTCGGTGAGAGGATAAACCAACCAGGCAAAATGAAAGTGTACAGACATACCCGCCCCGAGAAAGGGCTCTCAGAAGGGCTGGGGAATGAATGAGGTGATATGTGGCGGCAGCTAGTAAAGATACCTGATGCAAGCGTGCTGAGAAGATCTTCCAGCGGGATCTACGGAGGGGTTCTTCTTACTTGTCCCGGCAGCTGCCTTCTGGGGCCGGCTAGTGTATTCCCCGCAGGCCGCTGCTCGCCGGTTCAGAAACTGGCAAGGAGACTGTCGCTGCAGCAGCTGGGGCTGCTACCACCGTCCATGCCCGTGGGCGGCGCCGCTGTCCGGGCTCTGGTGCTGAAGCAGAGGCAGCGGTGGACTTCTGCGCATGCGTCAGTTTCGGAAGCCAGTCTCTGGGCGGGGCCGAAGAGGGATCCACCAATGGACGCAGGACAGGAAGGAGGGAGGGGAGACAGGGACACAGGCTGCCGCAACATCGGGGGCTGGGGGTTCGCTGCCACTAAGGCTGGAGGCTGCAGTACAGGCCTCTCTACCCTGGCCAGGTCTGGTCATTGTCCTTAGAAATGTGACCGAACCGTCCATCCTTGGACGCGCCGTTCTTCCTATAGGAAACCAGAAAAACGACCCGTGCAAAAATCCTCACAACTTGAGCCGCAGGCTTCCACACTTCGTAGCGCAGGAGGGGCAGAGAGGTCGGGTCTCATGAGTACCCCTGTTTCTCTCGGCTTCTCCCCGTGTCCTTCTGTCCTCCCCAGGGGGTTAGGGATCCAGACGCTCGGGCTGGGTCTTTTCCCACTTTGGACCTGGCCTTGAGTCGGCGGCCTCTTCCTGCTTTAGAACCTCTCCTCGGATTTTTTAAAGTGCGCAACAAGGGGAAGGGGGAGTGAGAGGGGGAGAGACGCCCAGAGCAATGCCCAGCCCCCTTCTTGCCGTCACTACCACTCCCCACTTCAGCCTTACAGAGACCTGATAGCCACCCACTCGGGAGTTCTTGCCAACCCTCACCAGGGACTAGCTGTGAAGGGAAAGAACATATTGGGGTGCTGGTTTCAGGGCAGGCCTGACTAGAGGACTGTAGCAGAATTACAGTGGGTACCAGAAGTATGAGAAGCCTGGAGCACAGCGGAGCGGAAAGCATCCTGGATAGACTTGGATAGGTAAAGGCTGAAAGCAAGGGGCTGAGAGAGACTCCAGAGGGTTTGGATGGAAGATATCGCGTCAGTGTGTCCAAGTGCTGGTCTAGGCAAGGCACCGGTCATAGGGCACAAGCTGAGCGGATCTAGAGGTTCAGGAGTGCTTTGAGTGACTTACAGTTGGCTGGAGAGATAAAGGGCGGTCCTAACTAAACGGGTGCCAGGTGTCAGGGTGTGGCTGGGCCTATGAGATGGCTCGTCCCATCTCTGATCTGCAGTGTGTGGCAGAGAAGGGGCAGGGCGCAAAGAGAGATGTTTCTCTTCCTAACGGGCTTAAGGAAAACTGTCTCGAGACAGCGAGGACTGCGGCTGGCTTGGAAAGACTTTGGAAATGTGGAGGTATGAAAGGCAGAGAGAGAGGGAGCATGGAGTGGGAATTAGGAAACCGCGACAAAGGGAAGCTGGGAGTTCAGTGCGTTGTCAGGAAATGGTGAGAATGTACACAGGCGGAGAAGAGGGAGCTGTCCCCCCAGATCAGTAGTCTTAAGCAGCCCTATGCTGTGGCCACCACCAAGTCAAGCTTCTGGAAATGCCAAGATGGACATCCGGTTTTCACAACAAGGAAACTTAGAACTGGGCCCTGAGTGCCAGGTTGGATGTGAAGAAAGACAGTCTCTCAGGAGAACAAACATGGCCTCCAGGAGGCTATTTATTTGGAAGGGGAAATTCAGGTTTAGACCCCTGGGCTGGGTCAGCTGGGGGTTCTCTGCAGACTCCTCATCTTGTGCCCTCTTTTCTTCCGATTTCTCAGTGATGTGGACCTGGGCCATGGCCAGGGGGTGGGGGACAGTGTCCTGGGCCATGGCCAGGGGGTGGGGGACAGTGTCCTGGGCCATGGCCAGGGGGTGGGCCACCAGGTCCTGGAGGGTGATGTCCCCCAGGACAGTGATTTGGACCGTGGCCAGGGGGTGGGCAACCAGGTCCTGGAGGGTGATGTCCCCCAGGACAGTGATTTGGACCGTGGCCAGGGGGTGGGCAACCAGGTCCTGGAGGGTGGTGGCCTCCAGGTCCATGGCCAGGTGGCCCACAGTGAGGATGGCAAGGACCCTGTGGAAAGCCAAAAGGGAAATGTCAGCCTTCAAAGCCGATGCTGATGACTGCAGTCAACTCCTCTTTCCCTCCCCTCCCCAAGGGACTCAGGATTCCTAAGCATCTGCAAGGGGTTGTGGTGGGGATGGCAAGGGACTGCTCCTGGTCCTGCCCCTTTTGCAATGAAGTCCCTTAAGAACTCAGCAAAGAAGAGGGAGAAGAGTCTAGTTGCTTTAGGTTTATTAATTTTCATATCTCATAAACCCCTTCCCTGGCCCGGGGCCCCTAGCAGAATGGTTACAAGTTCTGCCTTGCTAGAAATGGCAGCTTGCTATATTTAAGAGCAAAGGTGAATCTGGGGAGGCTGGAGAAGAATTCCCTGAAAACCAGGCAGGGAGAAATCCAGGCTTTGAGAAGGGATGTGGCAGGTCAAAGGTAAGAGGTGGAAATCAAGGATGTGTTTGAGTATAGATAGGAAGTGTGTTAAATTTATATACAATAGCTCTGGTTGCAGAGTGTAGTGGCACATGGCTTCACCCCTCTGAAAAGGCAGAGGCAGGCTGATCTCTGTGAGTTTGAGACTAGCCTGATCTCAATAGTGAGTTTCAGGCCAGCCAGGGTCTGTGTGTATATATAGAATGAGGCCTTGTCTTTAATTTTCTTTTGTGTGTGTGTGTGGGGGGGGGGCAGGTGTGTCAGTGCACAGCTTTAATCCTAGCATTCAGGAGGTAGAGACTGCTGGATCTCTATGAGTTCAAGGCCAGCCTGGTATACATAGGGAGCTCCAGGCCAATCAAAGCTATGTGGTGAGACCCTTTCTCGGACAATGAAAATAAGTAAATAAATACAATTTTAAAGCTGTGTCTGGGTATGGAGTTCAATGGTAGAGAATTTGTCCAGGAAGTGCAAACCCAGCACTGTAAAAAAAAAAAAAAACAACAACAAACCAAACCACAACAAAACAGCTATGTCTGAGTATATTCCCGTGGGTGGGTACAGAAGCATGTACAGATGTGCACACAGATGCGTGCACAGGGTGCCTGGGTATGAGCCTATAATGCCTCTGAACAGCTGCCAGACCTAATCAGGAAGAAGAGAAAGTAAAGTTAGACCCAAGAGGCCTGGGAAATGTTTAACCATTGTTCTTGGCTGGAGACCAGCCAGAAGGGGTTGCCTCTTGTGATAGGCCCAAGGAAGAGAAACCATTTTACTTCTGTGCTAGGGCACTGGGGTCTGGAGCCCAGTGGAGTAGAGGTGGGGGTATGCCCCCTACTCTGGGAGAAGGATGGCTCCCTGCTGTTTTGACCCTCCAGGGGTTTGAGTAGGGCAGAATACAGGTGGGGAACACATTCTCCAGAACTGGGGCCTTTCCGGTTACAGCAGTCCCTGCCTCAGCTGTACTAGGAGACCAGGCACATCCCACCCTCTCCTCTCTTCTATGGTGGGCCACAGATCTGGCCAGGGAGCTTGGCTGCTGCTGGTTGGGAGGGGAAGGTGGTGAGCAGGCAGCCTTCCCTCCCTTCCCTAGCAGAAGCCTGTCCTAGGATCCCTGCAGTGTGACTAGGGCTTGGGAGCCAGCCAGCCAGCCAGCCAGGGAAACACAGAACAGGCCTGGGAGCAGCAGGGGAGAGGATGAGCTGCTGGGCCAGGGGAGGGAAGTGAGGAAAGGAGAGAGACAGATGGGAAAACAGAGGAGAGAATGCCAAGGAGGAGGATGCAGTTGGCAGGGGGTGGGTGGATACAGCAGTACCCCGCCCTTCCCAGGCTGATGCCTGAGTCTTCCTGACTTCATCTGGCAGAAGTTACTGGTCCAAGAATGAGGTGGACCTGAAAGAAATGGCCAGGGCAGGGGTGTGGGGGTGGGCAGAGGGAAGAAGGCTAGAGAATGTTCCTACCTTGTGACCTGTTGGGGAGAAAGGGGAGAGAAACAGCGGTCTCAGTCATTTGGTTCTGAAGGGGACAACTTGCCTTCTCCCTGATGCTAGTTTTGTGCCCACCCCCCACCCCCAACAAGGCTCCTCAGACCTGGCCACTTGCCCGACAAACATTTCTTCATTCATCCACTAACAGCAGATTCATATTGAAAGTCAATACAAAGCTCACTTGTGCATCCCTGTGGGCTCAAGGGCTGGCTGAGTCCCCTGGTTAGGCTTTTGTCCAGTGGTCTGCCCTTCTAACCTTGGTCAAATTTCAGGGCATCAGGGAGGCATTCTACTGTGGTAAACCCCATTTTTTCCTCTTCTATCTCCATCTGGGTCCCAGCCAGTCTCCCCAGTTCCTTCCTTTACTTACAGCCCCTCAGAGCTGTGTGCTGGCTTCTGCTTATATCCTGGTCAACCTTCTGGTCTCAGCTCTGGGCCTTGGCTGTCTGCTGCTTGGAAATCTCTAACTTCACTCTGCCTTACTATCCAGTGGGTACTCCACACCACTGGGGTGCGGAGATCCCCACTGTGGACATAACAGCTCATTCTGCAGAAACCACCTATGTGGTACTGGGTGTCCCAAAAGGTAAGCTCTGGTGGGAGTTCTAGTTCCTTTGTGTCTTTTGAGGGGATCCAACGGCACAGCTGCTGGGCTCTGGGCTCCAGACCTGGAAGTGCTTTTCATGATCTTACCTTGAGCCTAACGCCTGCCTTCCCTGGGTCTCATGTGTACCCTGGGAGAGGAACCTGCCTGTTTTTCTCCTGAGGTTGAAGAGCTAGTGAGATGAAAGATGTGCACACTTGTTTCTTGAGCTATAATGTGTTCTTCAGAATACAAAAGTTTGTTTGCATTTTGAAACTCTGCACACACACACACACCTATGCACACGCATATGCAAGCACACTTGGCATTCAGTAGATATGGCTGACTGATGGCCTCTGCCCTCCCTACTCTTCTGCCTTTTCTCTTCCCTCTTCTACCTCCTAGCCTCCCAGCCATGCTGCTTACCTGGATTCATCTTTATGGGGCAAGAGCAGGAAGTGGCACACAGAACACCTGTGGTTAACAGAGAACGTTTTAGTTTGCAGTCATGTGACCCCCCAATCTAATCTCTTTCCCTCTTCCCTCCT